>NW_016159162.1:0-174 GCF_001687245.7 Rhagoletis zephyria
CAATTAATATTTTTTATTCTTATAAATCCTTGTACAAATTTAAGTGAAAGAAAACTGATGATAACGCTCTATTAACTATTTTTTCGTGTTGAAATTTTGCAGTCTTTTTAATAAAATGCAACCTGGCGTATTTTTCAGTGGGTTTTGTGTGTTCAAAATATTTATATCAACTGA
>NW_016159162.1:380-18867 GCF_001687245.7 Rhagoletis zephyria
GGCTTCACTTGGCATTTTCAATTGGCGTCAGTTAGCACAGAAGAGAAATGACTGGCGTGCTGTTTTGGACTCGGCCAAAATCGCTTAGGCGGTTACAGCGCCAAATAAGAAGAATAAGAGAGAAGTGTTAGCTATTTCAGGAATCACCACATTTCCTCAAGACTTCTTCAGCGGGATTCGAACCGACGACCCCAGCTGACTTCAGCTAGTTGCCTACGCACTGTGCTAAGTTCGCCTTATAAACTATTGTTGCTTTTTCCACTTTTTTCATGTAAGCCAACTATAGGGTTGCCAGATTTTTTAAGCGCGATATCAGTACGTTAGACTTTTTCATGCTAAAAAAAACAGTACTTTTCAGTACATTTTTATGAAAAGCAAAATTATGAATGTAAATAACATAATAATTTAAAACGCCAGAGTACTTGGTATTAGCAATTAGATTGTTTACACTTGCTTGGTTATAAGGTTATCTGGTTTAAAATTATTATTCTGAAGTGTATTTTGTTGTTGTAAACTGAATAAAAAATATAACCAGATAACCAGGCAAGTGTGAATAACCTCAGTATTTGGTATATAAATTAAATATAGTTCATAAAAAATAAGTGTTATTCATTACATGAAGAAAGTGTAAAAGCAGCAAAAGTTTATAAGGCGAGCTTAGCACAATGCATAGGCAACTAGCTGAGTCAGCTGGGGTCGTCGGTTCGAATCCCACTGAAGAAGTCTGATGCAGAAATGTGGTAATTTCCGAAAGAGCTAACACTTCTTCCATTTATAAATTATTGTTAATTTTTCCACAATAGTTTTCATTAAAAAACGGCCTCACGCTCAATAAAATTGTTGAAGAGAAAACATATTGTAAAACGAAAATAAATATCCAAATATCTACATCTCTATATAAATACGCCACAAGAAAATTTTGCAATCCCTTTTTTGAAGGCACCGTTCGATTGATTTGAATGAAACATACACCGATTTAAAGGATATAGCTTCCTCTAATCCAGAAATGTTAATCCCGATACATAGCGGTCGTGGCATTTGACATATAGACTAAAATGTAAAAACCACTACATCTATAAAACCAATTATGCTGCGGAACTGAAACTTAGCACAGATGCATAGATTCTAAATACCCTACTTATGGCGAAAAATGGTAGGTACTGGGAAAGTGGGCGTGGCACTTTTTTGTTTCACTTTTTGAACACACACTCTAAAAAGTGCATGTAAAACTACTACTGAAAAATATTTATTTTTCAACCAGAACCTGTTCAAGTATACGCACAAGATGTTCAAGATTTGATTTTCAACATGAGTTGTTTAAAATATACACATAAATATACACATGAAATGTTTAAAATTACAAACATTTTGAATGTAAATATATATTTTTTACAAATAATAAATACTAAGTGCCAGGGGCGCACCCATTCCAATAATTCTTTTTTTACCGGAAAGATGGTACCTTAAGGGTCGTCCCGTAATTTGGTTTAGATCCGATCCTTAAATCATGAAAAAATAACGGTACTCCTAAATTTGTTGTTATGAGAATTGAAGTCGGTTTTGCTTTTTGCTTAAAAATTACTTGTTTATTAAAAAGTTATATAAACACAAGATGCACTCAACTTTCCACAGTAATACAAAATTTTACAAAAGAATTTTAATATAAATAAATTCAATGATTCCATGAAATTTTTACACTTTTATGTTCATTTTCGTCGATTTCTGGTTTCTCATTTTTTTAACACTTCTTAATAATACTGGGGTTTGAACCCCAAAACCCACCCCTTGTGTGCGCTAATGCTAAGTGCTCATATTTACTCAACTTTAAACACTTTGTGTGTAGTTTTTCTCTATGTGACAAATTTGGTATGTAAAAGTAAACAGACAGTGCTTAATTTTGCACACACTAGGAGAGGAAACTGGTTACCTCTCCTTATATGCGTAAATTTAAACAAAATTTTTTTAGAGCAAACTATAAACATTTTATGTGTAAACTGTAAAATTGTGAACAATAATTGTTTAGAACTCAAAAAACAAATTTGAAATTTATTCTACACCACACATATGATAAGTAAAAGTAAGCAAGCAGTGTTTAATTTTGCATACACTAGGAGAGGAAACTGGTTACCTATCTTAATATGCGCAAATTTAAACAAAAATTTTTTAGAGTGCATATTAGTAACATAAAATTTGGTATAACTTGGTAGCCCAATCGTGTGATGTAAAAATATTGGGCTCTGGTCTTGATTAAAACCCGTGTGAAACCGCCGTTAGAGAAGGAAATATTATCTTTTGGTGTAAACCTTCAAGATACTTTCTCAAACGTTAAGGATTCTGATGAAAAAAAAGAAAGAGTTTATGCAGATGAGGGCAATTTAGTTTTTACCCTCCAAGAGGATCTCAGACAAATATAATCGAAAAACTTATTTACAGATGTTTGACATATTAGTCAGTGATGAAGATCTCACCTATATATACAAATACATATGCATATTTTTTATAATTGAGATCGAGGTTCCCATATCGGTCTAATTTCAAAAGCAACTAAAGAAATTTGGAGGAGACTTGGTATAATTACCATTAATCAATCCGGTATTAACGTTCATAATTCGATTTTAAGTTTTGCTGTAAATTCGCTATTAATTAAGCTGGTGGACTTCAAAATAGTAATTCGCATAAAGGAGTTAGTATTGCTGACAGGTAAAATTCAAAAGTGTATGAAAAAAGATGTCGATGACGAGCGATACTAGCTCGTATAATTACGTTCCGATTTCAAATTGCGTATGCATGTACATTAGACTGGTCCAAAACTCCAAGTCGGAGTTTTAACGCTCTCAAACCTTAGGATTGTTCTATTTATACATTGTTCTATACCAAAAAATTATACCCGTGTTTTTCTTATTTTGAAATTAAAATATATTTAGAAGTCGCTCAAGGCACTCAACGTTGTCTATGTATTTTATATGGGAAAAAATAAGTTTTCGTAGAAAACTTTTTTCTTTTCAGCAGACTTCCAATAACAATACCCAATAGTAAATATATTTAACCGTTTTCTATTATTAACTATTTTTTACAGGATCCCTAAGAGTCACAAAAACCCGAATGGGGGATCCATAAAAAATCGCTTGTATTAAAAAGTTATATAATAAACAATTGGGTATTATTGGCAGTCACCTGAAAAGAAGAAAAGTTTTCTGCCCGAAAAATATTGGTTTTCAAGAATTCTATACTATTTAAGACTTGTTTTCCGCCATATGAAATACATGGAGAGCTGTGAGCGCTTTGGGCGACCTCCAAATATTTTTTTATTAAAAAAAAACAAAGGGTATAATTTTTTCGATACAGAATAATCCTAGCGGGTTTGAGCATGAAAATCCCGACTTTCCTTTTTTACCCCTCTAATATGCATGCATACGTAATTTGAAATCGGAACGACAATTTCCAAAGATTCTGATTAAAAAGTTTGAAATTTGTATGACAATTTTTGTGAAATCGAGCCCTAACCGCCAAAATAGCGTAAGCGATTTTTTTTTTAAATTTCTCTTTTTGATGCAGACATATTCCTAGAGCATATAGATGCATTTCTGCATCAAAAAGAAAATTAAAAAAAAAGTGGCTTACGATTTTTTTTGGCGGATAGCGCCCGAAATTTGGGAACTTTGAAACTTTTTTTATTTATGTGGCTTCTATTATAGATTGATGTACATATATTTTAAACGAAAATTATTAAAAGCAAATACATAACTCTTAGCTGTATACAAATTTTCACTGTCACTTCTACAAAATGTAGTTGGAGAAAAAAAAAATCTGTGGAAGGAATATCCTTTTGTCTCTCTATAAAGAACCTCAACTACTTATAAGTCCAAAAGTTAACTGGATATTNCTTTTTTACCCCTCTAATATGCATGCATACGTAATTTGAAATCGGAACGACAATTTCCAAAGATTCTGATTAAAAAGTTTGAAATTTGTATGACAATTTTTGTGAAATCGAGCCCTAACCGCCAAAATAGCGTAAGCGATTTTTTTTTTAAATTTCTCTTTTTGATGCAGACATATTCCTAGAGCATATAGATGCATTTCTGCATCAAAAAGAAAATTAAAAAAAAAGTGGCTTACGATTTTTTTTGGCGGATAGCGCCCGAAATTTGGGAACTTTGAAACTTTTTTTATTTATGTGGCTTCTATTATAGATTGATGTACATATATTTTAAACGAAAATTATTAAAAGCAAATACATAACTCTTAGCTGTATACAAATTTTCACTGTCACTTCTACAAAATGTAGTTAGAGAAAAAAAAAATCTGTGGAAGGAATATCCTTTTGTCTCTCTATAAAGAACCTCAACTACTTATAAGTCCAAAAGTTAACTGGATATGAAACAGCATTTTAGCGCCTAGTTTTGCAAAATTAAAGCTCTTCAATTTATTAGGTTCAAAATGAAAGCATGTAGCATTAGGCGATAAATTATTTTGAAATGAATGCTTGCCAAAAATTCGACACACCAAATATTGTAAACAAAGCGCAATGCCAAATGCCTAACATGTACGTTCATAAATTCAAAACAAATATTTCTTTGTTGCAAATAAACCAAAATCATGCCCGAAATAATAAAAACCAAACAGTAGCAGACGATGCGGCAATTGATGAAATTCCCGATAAAATTCGCATACATCAAACCAAAATTCAAATTGCACTTATCGCCATATTTCTTCCGCCTGTCGCTAACATATTGTAATAACAACAAAAACAATAATTTAATGCGCGCAACCTGCGGCATATTTTATTGCACTGGTATATGCATATGCACATAAATACATATACTACAAACATGTTTATGAGGTGGATGCGGCCCAAGCATTTGAAATCTCTTGATGCACTGGCTGGTTGCTATGTACGAGTGCATACATATGTACATATGTACATATATTTGTCAGCTACATTTCATTGCCAACAATTTTCGCATGCAGGCATAAAATTTTAATTAATTGTGCAGGAAAATATGTTCGAATAAAATGGCAGTAACGGCGCAATGAACACGCTAGCAGCAGTCGTTCATGCAACATTTAAGTAGAGAACAATTGTTGCCACAAAGCCAGGTGCAACAGAATTAGTGTACGAACAACAATTTAAAAATTTGATTTGCCGATTTCCATTGCATTTATCATTTTCGAATTGTGGTTATTTTATGGCCCGCACTTCTTTGGTGCCATAATTGCAGTTGTCACAATAATTAAATTAAATGTTTGCAACAGAATTGAAAACCACACCTTTTGGCAAAATCTGAAACGAGTAGAGATGATGGCCCTTATTATGAGCTGCATTCGATTTTCGATCTTCGCTGGCTATCGAAGATCGAAAGTGAAATTTGTATTATGAGCTATGCAAGCGTGTCGAAATTTTCGTTGAGTATCGAATTTTCTGTCGAACAGAATTTTGGTTTCGATGGTGTAGCGAAGTGTTAGAAAATTGTGAAAAATGTATGATTTCGTATATGTTTTCTTACATTTTGGCGGCTAGACACTAATTTTAAACCATTTTGCAGTTCTAACATCGTGAATACTAAACACAAGCTCGAAAGGCTGGTTTTACTTGTGAAAGAAAATCCCAATACTCTGTTGGCATGATCTCTGAGAACAAAATCGTAGCGCTGTTGATAGTTTTAAAATATTTTAAATAGATTTGGCTCACAAACGCCTCTTTAGATGGTCGGAACTTTTTAATGAATCTGTAGACAAATTTCTTAAATATATTTTATATCAAAATATATTCGAAAGACTAATAAACTTAAACTCTCTTAAACATTTGCTACTCCTGGCCAGTTTACTAAGCTCTCATCCTCTGACGAATCGTTGAACCAGAACTCGTTGTACTCATTTTACCACGTTTTTATAAACTTGCTTTCTTTTTTACTTCATTTTAATTAGAACAAATTTACATAAATATGTATAAGCACACTATTTAGTTTGCTCGATTTGTAAACAAAGCTTCTCAGCGGTGAAAAATATACTATTGTGAACAACCTAAACGAGCGAAATTCACAATAGCGCTATTCTTCATCGAATGAGCGCCATAATACCAAATGAAAATTCGTTCGCTCAGCACTTTCGACCACAGTCGAAAATCGAATGCAACTCATAATAGGGGCCGATGTTGCTAAAATGGTGCTCGCATTAATTTTTGTTGCTACTGATATGTACTAGGTACATATGTACATATATGTTTGCGTGTACATGTTTGTGGTAAGCAAAAAAATAGCATAGACTCGAAGCTCAATGGATTTATTATAAATATTTCCAGAAAGTTCAGTATTTTGTCGTTTTGTATAGGCGCAATATCCATTTCAGGAAGCCCAGTTGTCAAGTTTTCTCAACTGGGCCACCCTAAGTTGACTTTTCGATTTTTTATATCTCATTGACCGATTTTGAAAGTTAACATGGTGTGCAATATTGACACCAAAGATTTTCCGTTAATTTTATTTTTTTTAACGAGTTATTTACAAGCAAATTTTTTTGCAGACTTTTACACTTTTTGAAATATTTCAGCAACCTTCATTCGAATCTTATGATTTTTTGATAGCAAATAGAGAACTTATTGGGCAACAAAATAAAGTGGTCAGTTTGTAAAATTGCGATTCTTGTTTTATAAAAAATTTTATTTTTTTAATCGATTGAATTTATTTTGCCATATACCTAGGAAAATAATCTAAAAAGCATAATTTACGCTAAGCATTCAATTTTACTTTCATAAAAAAAATTACTATGACTTTGATTGATTTAAAGCTTTTTACCAAAAAAATGAAACAAGTTTAAAAAAATATTATACAAATGAACTGAAAAGCAAAAAAAATAATTTGATTTGATACTTAAGTTTGAAAATTTAATTTTTTGCTTTTCAGTTCGTTTGTATTATATTTTATTAAACTTGTAAAAAAGTAAAATTGAATGCTTATAGCAAATAATGCTTTTTGAATTATTTTCCTAGGTATTTGAGAAGTTGGAAAAAAATTCAATTGATTAAAAAAATAAAAAATTTTATAAAATAAGAATCGAAATTTTACAAGCTGGTGACTTTATTTTGTTGCCCAATAAGTTCTCTAATTGCTATCAAAAAAAAAACATAAGATTCGAAGGAATGGTTGCTGAAATATTTCAAAAAGTGTAAAAGCCTGCATAAAAAAAGTAAGTGCGCCTGGGCCCAGTGCAGAAGTGAAACTTACGTTACATATATAATTTGTGTCATAACCAATATATCGAGGGCTTATATTCAACAAAGTCTATCTGCAATTTTAAGAAAAACTACTTTCCGATGGTGGACCCATCTGGTGCTTAGCTGTCATCACTAATGTTAATTTGAACTGTGCAATTCAATACCAAATTTTTCTCACAAACGATATGCATACATGGCCAGCATTAATATCATCGATGGCAGTTAAATCTTAGGTGAATTTCAATAATAAATATCAATAGCAATATCGATAAATATCAATAACCAAATCGATAAATATCGATACCAAAATTAATAAATATTGATAACAAAAGCGATAAATATCGATAACCTAATCGATAAATATCGATACCAAAATTAATAAATATTGATAACAAAATCGATAAATATCGATAACAAAATCGATAACAGAACCGATAAATATCGATAACAAAATCGATTAAAAGCATCGCTAGCAAAATAGTTAAAAAATCGATTACAAAATCGATAACAAAATCGATAAGAATATCGATAACAAAACCGATAAAAATATCGCTTATTTTATCGATAAGTTTCGAGAATCCCGAAAATCTCTAAATTCCAAAAATAGTTCTCAGATTGAGTCTCTGTGTCTCTCTCTATATCCTTTCCTCTTTAATTACCTTTATTTTATCCTCATCTTTGTTTTTACTTTTATGTTTATCATTTTCTTCATCTACATATTCCCCTTCACCATTGCCCTTGTATATATAAGTAAAGTGTTAAAATTTATCTTGGTCTTCATTTTTACCTTTATCTTTACGCATCTTTGTTTTTGTTTTTATTTTTACTCTTGCCTTTATCCTTTTCTTTATCTATATATGTACGTACTCACCTTTACTTTCATTCTTGTATTGTTATTTTTGTAAGTGTTATTCTTTAACCTTTTATTAGCAAGCACTTGTTTCAACCCCAACCATTTCCGTTGCACCATTTCCGTGTGTAATTTCCGTTGAATTTGCCAATTTACTCTCAACCAACAACCGCTGCTTAACAAGTTTCACTTCAAAAATTTGCTTGCAAATAACTCGTAAAAAAAAATAAAATTATCGCAAAATCTTTGGTATTGCATACCATGTTAACTTTCAAAATCGGTCAACGAGATATAAAAAATCTAAGAGTCAACTTTGGGTGGACCAGTTGAGAAAATTTTACTCCCAATAGAAATATGGGAGTGCGCTTGAAATAAGAACTACGATTTGCGAATATGCACCTCGCACGTGCTGAGCCCTTTTAGGGAAACTGCGGTATCTATTATAACTGCCGTTAGACGACGCACAGCGTAGGATTTGTAGTCAACCGGAGACTCTGACATTTGTCTGCAGCTTCTCTCCTATCAGTGAACGAACTGCCATAATCCGAATCAACATTACCAATCAGCAACATTATCCTAATTATGGTGATTTTTAGAGCGTTTGGAAGAAGCATATAAACGCGGTCTTTGCCACGAAGTTGAAATCGTACTTGTCGACTTTAATTCTTGGGTGGCAAAGATTGTGGGGTGCAACGGGGTATAGTCGTTGTTCTGGGTATGCAGTTCCAGTTGCACGGCTATACTCAGTCCCGGCTCTAGCGTCTTCGATCGGGAAATCTGGACAACGTGAGCAAGCCATGTGCGAGATGCGGTAACCAACCTGAATGGAGCCTTGGGCCATGGCAGAAAGAGAGGTAGCTTCGGTGGGTTTAAGCGCTCACTGAAGTAAGCAGCGGCTGTTAACCATTAGATGCGACTGCAACTGGGCTTCTGTGTATTCGGTTAAGAAACCAATCTCCACCCAACAATGGGTTTGGGATCGGCTACATAAATACTCTTCCAGAGAAAAATAAAACAAAGCCACTGATGAGACCCCCACCTCCTTTGGTGACGACCACGGCATATGTTTAAAGTACTACGATTTAAGGGCTTGCTCTTGGAATGTCCGGACCCTTAATGGCGAATGTGCCTCTGCCCGGCTGGTTGATGTCCTCGTAAGGGTAAAAGCTGACATTACCGCCAATTTATTCACCACTCGACTCTCACACCTGCTCTCTGAGATCAATCTTCAACAAAGTCGGTTGAAGACGGAGACAATGTTCCATCACCTGAATATGGCGATGTACGAATACATACAAATACAAAAACAACAAGTGTGCTCTGCCCAATCCACAAGAAAGGAGACGCCGCCACACACAACCCACAGCAGAAAACACAAAAAGATCATACAGAGAGGTTTGCACGGTGAGAAACACTCCTTGCTTGAGAGATTTGTGTTTCTGTCAGTGAGAAACACAATAAAAAATAATTGGAGAGGAGTCTCTGCTTAGAACAAATACACTGAAACCTTACAAAATCCACGTTCTTCTACAGCACTTGACACAATGCTTAGGACAATTAAACGATATTCAATGTTTAGGTTTATGGTCTGAGCAAACCGGAAAAGCAGCTCATCGAAAAGTTTTAAACTTCTAGGAAAGACGAAAAATCAATCTAAATACTGACTCTTCCTATTCGCAAAAACTGAAAGATGCCACCGTCGAGTTCTCATCTCTCCATATTTAAAATACTACATACTAGTTGTAATACTGATTTCTGTGAATGAAAAGAAATTTTTTAAATTATTATTTCTTAATAAATTATATTGTATTAATTTTTGTTTAACACGTTGAATTGGGACTAATATTAGTTTTGTTTGTTAACGTTTGTATTAGATTTTTGAACGTAAAACAGAATAAACCAATACATTGAAAATGTATACATATATACTTCAAGCTGTATCTAAGAGAAATCTATTTCGTTTCTGAAAAAAAAATTTTTATGAAAAAATTCTTTTTTAAGATTTATTCATAAAATGATCGGATCGGATTTTAAGAGGTCGTTTTCTAGCATCTATGGTCATTATGAAGAGATCCCCACATCGTACATTTAACTACATGTCAGACAGACATTTTTGGTGTTCCCAGACAACGTGCCCATAAGCTCTGTGATCCGCTAAAATATGCTTGGTATATATGAAATGCATAAATGTTAATATGGATCTGTACCTGGTAGTTCAAGCAAGAGAAAAGTTAGAGTATATTTTTCGTAATTTCTCTTATTCTAAAAGATGACTCAGTTTGCTTAAGTTTTAAGTTGACAGTTTTCTATATCATATTCCAATATCATATTTTACTTGCTTCTGATCCCTTTATTTCCTTTTTTTGAGGTTAAATGGCGAATTACGATCATAAAACGGAGAATTTTTGTTATTAATTGAAATACTTTCATGAAAATTAATTTATATTCACCAGAAAAACCAAACGCTTATATTACGTTTTGAAGTATGTGTAGCATTTTCAGTGAATTTTGCCTCATAGAAACATCAGGTACATGCAGCTCTGAAACTCGCAACGTCTGCAATTCGCATAAGAACAACTTGTTGAGCTAAGCGCAGTTTAATGTCGAATAATAAGAACCAATTCATATAAAACTTTCATATAAAAATTTTAAAACGAAAATTAAAAAGGAAGCCTTAGAAAGGAATTAGTTTAAAATTTTTAACTTTCAAACTAATATAATTATAAATAAATAAATAAAATAAAAATGTGACCAATATTTGCTATGAGTGCGTATAACTAAGCTATGAATAAGCTTTTCTTACTAGCAATGAGCGAAAAGCTATTGCGAAAAGCGACAGATGAGCACAACACTACAAAGAGAGCGAGAGAAAAAACAGAAGTGCTTTATTAAAAATTTAAACGTATTAAAAGCTTTCTAAAGTATTCGCCTGAAATGTAGCCATAAGCGGTAAAGGGGAGGTAAAGATACTTATTTTTTCGACCAACTTGACCACCAGCAAGGCTTTTTGCCTTGTTTTCATTTGCTTATTCAGTTGCAATAACAATTGCAATAAAAACAATAGTAATAACAATTGCGGCGGCAGTGACAGTAAAGTAAATTTGTGCAAAATTTGCAAGGTCAATGCTTTTGTTGCTACTTTCCCCCAGTGCCGACAAATGTGTACGCTCGCATAAGCGTCCGGCTGCGGTTCGAGGTGTGCATGAACGACCACCCACTCACCCACTCGCAAGTCACATACCCGCTACCTTGCTTGGCAGACGCCGCCGCAACCATTGACGCCTTACACATGCCACCTTTTATTATTATTACCAAATTGATTGTTGTTTCGGTCGATGTTGTTTTTCATTCTTATCCTACATTTTTTCCGCAGTTTCTTATTATTATACTATTACTATATGCTGACTTTTTTGCGCTTTCATTCACAGTATTTTTTGCCAGCACTGAGCTGAAATTTTCTGTACCATTTAGCTTTTGTGCAGTATAATGAAATTATGAACTGCAATTAAGCGAAAATTTATTACCGTTTGAGGCTTTGGCAAACGAAATTTGTGTGGGCCATCGCCTTTAGCGATTCTTAATGGGAATTTATTTGTTTGTTGAACGTGTGAACTGTTGTGGGTGGTGCATGAATTTTGCATTAATCGTCCGAACGTGAAAGATACTTTTAGGTGAGCACCTTCTGATTTATGGGTGAGAAAATGCAAGCATTTGTGGTCTCTTTTAATGTGCATTTATGCCTACATATTTACATGTTAGTTATTCTGATCTGAAGAAATAAAAAAGCAGTAGTAAATTTACGGCAGTGATGGTTTTGTGTAAAAAATTGTTCTCGTGAGGTTTTTTGTCTACGCAACTATTCTCAAATAAGAGAAACTAGCCTCAGCGTGATAAATTTCGATTTGGCACACATTTTTCGCATAGGTTAATTCACACTAAAGCTAACAGAAATGCAATGAGATGATTTTGTGTGTTTATGCTTTTTTTTTTAATTATGCTTGTCAAATTCGGTCAATAAAATTGTTTTATTCCTTATTATCGTTGGCCCGAGCTACATCCAAATTAGAAAGTTTTTTCTTACAGCTGTTGCCCCTCGACAGATAATGGCAAGACTTCGAGTGTATTTGTGATATGTGAAGGGGAAGCTCGCCAAACGCTATCAAAAGTGTAAGCACTTAAATATTATTATTATAATAATTGAGGCTATGCACCTACTTTCCAATTTCGCTTACAAAATAATTTTTTACAGGTTCTTATTTTTTCCGTAATTTTTTAAAATATAAGGCTGTCGGCAGTTGTCAAGAAAAATCACTAGTAATATTTTTCCTTATTTCTATTGCTAGAGAAAGTACTTTTCTGCTGATGTAAATTTAGAACAAAATTTTATTTTCCATTTCTTGCGGGTCATTTTATATGAATTTTTCATTTTTATTGAGAGCTACGGACAGTCCTTATACAGTGTAATCCATTTTTAATGGACTCGCATAAGATGGAAACTCTGTTAACATGTACCTATTTGTCAAGTCCCAGTTCAAATATGGGCGAATCCGAGAAATAGTCAACAAAAATCGCAAAAAACTCATGCAATTCGATTTCTATCATTTTTGTGTCAAAAAAGGCAAATTCTTATTTCATATTTCTTTTTACATTTATTTGAAATATCTGATTTGCCCCCCTTAATGTTCAGTTAGTCTAGACTTAATTTACGTAACGTAACCTTATACATATAACGCAATATATTTCTGTGCAAGAATTTTTTGATGTGGCTTATAGGCGACAAAATGACAATCAGCTGAAAAGGAAAATGCAAAAACAAAATATTTTTGCTTCTGGCTAATTTGACGTGCTGAGTAATCATTTACGATTTCTTACGTAAGTTAACTTAAGTAAGAGTAACTGAGCCTTTACTTCTTGAAACAAAGCTCTAAGTAACACTGATTTTAAGTACTATATCTTTTAAATTTTTCCAACGGAAAAAAGAGTAACGCCCATAACGTAACATCCCGAACGCACATATACAATTGTTTTAAGGTTAATCCAATCTTTCGTTTGCTTTTATATCACTTTTTCTAAACTTCATTATTTTCTCTTCAAATTATTTTTGTAGATTGTGCTCTCCATGCATGACAATTTGCGCAAATCGGTTGACTTTGATGGTCATACCAAAATGGATTCCTTTTTCAGTAACGTGCGAACATAAATTTCGAAGGCAAATACACTGGTTTTAACTCACGCTATAAATCTTCCTTTAAACCACAAACAAATTTTAACTTATAACATTTTTGTCGGCAAAAAAGTTAAAAGAAACGTCCGAACGTAACGTCCGCAACGCTAGGATTTGCACATATATAAAAAAAAACTCGGTTCAAATAGACTCGGTTATAACGGACTCAGCCTCAGNGTAACGTCCGCAACGCTAGGATTTGCACATATATAAAAAAAAACTCGGTTAAAATAGACTCGGTTATAACGGACTCAGCCTATAATGGACAAAAATATTGGTTTTTGGCCATTATGACCGGGGCCGTTAAGGCCAAAATAAAAAAAAATCTCTGCAATAAACAAAGTTCGGTAATTCCCGAACTCAGTAAAGAGAGGCAACCGCCTCTGCAACAGAAAATGTCTATATACTTAAACGAAGTTCGTTACCGAAATCTGTCAAAATATTCTGCGGTACGTTGTAAGTGACGGTTGGTTTTTTATCTGTGTTTTGTTCACTTTAAGCAAAATGCCCGAATGGAAAAACAGGCATTTACCTTGCATGAAAAGTTTATAATTTTGTATTAATCATGTACATTATTTCTTTATTATTTAAGAATAGTATATTCTGATAAAATGGACACTCGGTTATAATGGACAATTTGACGCGGTCCCGTGGAGTCCATTATAACTGGATTGCACTGTAATTTATACTCACAACATTTTTTGAACTAAACCAGGTATGTACATTAGACTGCATCACTCCCCACACAAAAAAAATCGATACTGTTTTTCCATTGGAATTATAAAATCTATTATATTTTAAGCTGTCCAGCAAAATATTTCGGAAAAATATTTAGATTTAAGCGAGCTGGACCGATTTGAAAAAACCTAAAAAATGGAGTTTTTTATGAATAAAAATAATTTCTTAAAGATGTTTTTTGAAAAAATCCCCTCAAATGACAAACCGGTTTAAGCTTAAAAAATTTACATAAAAATATTTATTAAAAAAAATTGAACGGAATCGTAATAATGAGATTTTTGATGCTGGTTTTTACTTTTTTCAAAGATTGGTATAAGAAAAACTTGAATAACTGAACCTAAACTCTTTGGATTTGGATTTATTTCTTTGCTAATAAGCTCATTGAAAGGATGAAAGAGGAAGGTAGGATGAACGAACATCACTCAAAGTTGAACTAAGATGTGTATTTGCAAAAAATCAGAATAGTTTTGGCCCAGTTATTTAAGTTTCTCGTAAATAAATCTTTGAAAAAAGTNTAGTTTTGGCCCAGTTATTTAAGTTTCTCGTAAATAAATCTTTGAAAAAAAGTAAAAAAAGTAAAAAAAAACAGCATCAAAAATCTCATTATTACGATTCCGTTGAAAAAAATGTTTAAATATTTTTATGCAGATTTTTAAGCCTAATCTAATTCTTTGAGAGGACTTTTTTCAAAAAGTTCTTTAAGAAACTATTTTTATTCATAAAAAACTCCATTTTTGGAGGTATTTTCAAATCGGTCCAGCTCGCTTAAATCTTAATATTTTTCCGAAATATTTTGGTGGACGTCTTAAAATATAATAAATTTTGTAATCCCGGCGGAAAACCCGCAACTTTTTTTGGTGATGCAGTCTAATGCACATATGTATGTATATTTTTACCAAATACTATGAGATTAACTATTAACCATTTTTTCGAGATGGGTTCAGAAATTAGGAAAACAAAACAAAAAATAAGTGCAGAATATTCCTTACTCTTACTTCTAGTCCGATTGATTGGTCTAACCAGTAATAGTTTAGAGCTATCAGTTATGTTAAAACCTTGCAAGCAATACTTTTATTATACATATATGGCAAATTTTAAAATATTCTCATATTTTGCTTGAAACAATACATTTTCCCTTTATTAATAACATTTATTTATTAGACGTTTTAAAGCAACATACATACATATATACACTGACTCAAACAAGTAAATTTAATTTCATTTTTAAGTAAATTTTTGTTGCTGTTATTTTGCTACAAAAATATTGTCCAAACTTTAAGAAAAAACATATAGAAAAAACTTTCAAACTTATGCAAAATTTAGGAAAATTCAACAAACCTTCATCAAAATTTCAAACTTTTTAATTTAAATCTTTAGAGCATTTCTGAGTATGCAATTTTATAACCCTTATAATTTTAGTCTAACGAAGTGCAAGTTTCAACGGCTAAAATCGCGTTTATTTTTAATAATTTTTTTTTGTGACTGCTTTTGCGGTTTTTATATAACAAGGTCAAAATATAAAACGGGCGTTGGATTTTTTTTAATTTTGTAAAATCGTAAGCAGAAAAAAATTTTATGGCCTATAAAACTGCATACCCAAGAGACTTGAAATTTTTATGCAAACTTGTTAAATTTTACTAAATTTTGTACAAAGTTTTAAACTTTTACCTACATGGTTTTTTTTTTAAAGCTTGGACATTTCTTTTATTAAAAAATAACAAAAAATTAAGTTGAAAAACATCGCGAATATTAAAAAAAAATGAACACTTGTTTGAGTCGGTGCATATAGATAGCAGGATATAAGTTCCTACCTGTGAAGCAGCGAGGATTCCTGGCTTTCTTGACATTAGAGGTTGACGAATCGGACCAATGTTGAAGCTGCAATATCATAGAAGAAGATTTCGCACGCTTGTCGGAGATCTCAGCGGTGGAAATAAGACCATCGGTAGAGCTTATGACACCGAAAGGAATTAGTACACCATACCGCGTCAATATTATTAGCCTATATGTAAGGAGGGTTTTGGTCTTTAGTCGTTTCCGCCTAAACTAAGAGTTTTTACCCCACAAACTATTTTTGCTTTTCAACGCTATTTTTCCATTAGCCAACGAAAAATTTATCAGACGGCGCGGAGCAAGCGGGCATTGGCTAGTTTTATATAAAATCTTAAGTTTTTGTATGCTAAAAATTAGTTTTTTAAAAGTGTGTATTAGACCCATTTCCGTAAGCAAATTCGTTTTGCGATGAGTCGGATCTGCATACGTACATACATAAATGTAAAACGTTGGGCATATAATTTTGGGCCAATTTCAAAGTTATATCTACTGTTTGCCACTTATGTATGTTATCACAAAAACTACTGAAAAATGCTGATTTTAAACTTTTTTTTGAATATACAGATTTATAGGCCTTTAAATTTTAGTAATCAGGGCTATCACGGAATCCATCGTAGAAAATCTACGAATTTAAATGCCCGCTACGAATACGAAAAAATTGCTATCACTGAATCCGAGTGAACTCGAAAATATCGTTGCCATCTTCGAATGCTGATTCGAAATCAGTTAGTGCAAAGGAAACAACAGACATTTATGTATGTCATTTCGCTCACGCTGCTCCACCAGACGCAATGGCCGATTTATGATATTAAAGTAATTAGGTTTATTTCCTAATAAATTGTTGCTAAACTATATATAAACTCGATTCATACAAAATATTAATTCATTAAATAGCGTCTAGCAGATGAATGCGTGTATGTAATATATGGAATTATATCAAACTATAACAAATTTGGAGTATAATAAATATTTAATATTAAAAATAATGCAGCTTTCTTCCACTATTTTTAAGATTGAGTGATTTAAAATTTTGCTCCGACAGCATAACCTCATCGTAGAGTATCTGTACGAATCTTCATTACGAACGGATTCAATGAAGGCTCTCTACGAATGTCGAATTTACTTTCGTAGCCATTCGGTTTCTGTAGCACTTTCGTAGATTTCACGAAAATCGAAGCTACGATGGATTCTGTGATAGCCCTGAGTAATGTTTTTGTAGATTTTTTTGTCGCATTCGATTCCATATAACGTTTAAAACAGTTTAGTTTTATATGGAAGAAAACCGCAACACCTTCGGTAAAAAAAAGTTCTGAACAATCGGCCGTAATTTTCATCTACTTGAAACTTTCAAATTAGTATGCTAAATTAAACCAGGGTCAAAACCATTTGCACTTTTGAGAAAATAAGTTTGAAATTTGGATTAAAAATTTGTGAACATTTTGTTCAAAATCGCAGTCCTCAGTATTAAGCTTTAGAGGTCGATCATCGCGCATTTTTATTTTCCATACCATTAACATATTTTTTTTTTAAACTCATTTTTTTGAAACTCATTGTAAGTTGAAGGCCGAAAAAAGTCTCTTATGATTTGTCCATAAATTTTCTTCCCTAAAAGTTATTCAAGGCTAAGGTCGAACATATAAAACATTTAATTTTACAATTTTCTCTAAATGTTATAAAAATATGGTTTTCAAGTTGAGCTTAAGCAAGTTATTATCAAATTTCAAAACAACCACGATATTCTTTCAAGATTGTATTCTAGGACAAAAGAGAAGATATTCCGAGCCAGAATCAAAATAATATAGGGAGCCCTCTTTGAGAAATTCGGATATTTCTACGAAAATTTAATTATTTATCGATAAAAAGTTTTTATGCAAATAACTACCAAAAACACATACAGAGGTAAGTATATAAGAATATACACACATATATGTATCATATGCATATGTACGTGCTATTTCAGATATGCCAAACAACATTGCATAGCTTGAGCAAAACAATGATGACTCTACTACTTATTTATTTGAAAACATTTACATATTTAGAGAAGCACTTCTAAATAATGAAACTCAGTAAGCTATGAAAAGACAAATAAACATATCGCACATTTGCTGCAAGGGTGCCATAATCCAAAAAATCCAAAACTCGAGAAAAACAGCTTTTATATTTTGAGTTTGCATATATTCACTTAGTGAAAACATATTTTGTTCTAGTGATCTACTGGTAATCGGTAAAGCTATGAAATGTTTACACATCATAGAGTTGCGCTCATTTCTGCACACTTAACTCACAATATATATTTATACCCGAGCGCACTTGTGCACAAGGGTATATTAATTTTGTTCACATAACGGTTGTTTGTAACAGCCAAAACGAATCGAGATAGATATATACAAATGTATACATAAATGATCAGGATGAAAAAAGAAATCGATCAAGCCATGTCTGTCTGTCCGTCCGTCTGTCAGTCTGTCCGTGTACACGATAACTCGAGCAAAAATTGAGATATCTCCCTTAATCCAAGGTAGGTTGGTATTGAAAATGGGCGAAATCGGACTTTAACCACGCCCACTTCCCATATAACGGTAATTTCCAGAAATACGAAAACTGCGATATTTTAGTAACTACTGAAGAT
>NW_016159162.1:18982-95090 GCF_001687245.7 Rhagoletis zephyria
TTTTTTTTTTTGATTATGGCACTATTACAATAGTAGGCTATGAAAGAACAATCAATATATTGATATCTTTGTGCAGGTTTGGGTTATTGGTACAGAATAAAAAAATTGGGGCGAATTTTTTTTTTGTAGTCACACGATTACAATACAGAAAACTTATATTGAAAAATTTGAAGAAATTGTTTTGATTGTGATAAAGAAAAAATATTTATGCATTGGCATAAAATTTGCACCAAATTTGGGAAAATGGTCAATCGTGTGTGCGGTCATTTCTGCATACTTAACTCAATATTTTTTTTTAGATCATGACACTCTTACAGTAGTAGGCTATGAAAGAAAAATCAATATATTGGTACCTTGTACAGATTTGTACGTTACTTATTTTGGGTTATTGGTACAAAGTAAAAAAATTGGGAAGACAATTTTTTTTGTAGTCACACGATTACAATAAAGAAAACTTCTACTGCAAATTCGAACAAATTGTTTTGATTGCACTGACAAAAAAATTACGCAAAAATTGGTTAGTATGTATTACCAAATTCAATTTTTAAAAAGGAATCAATATAATTTTTGGTTGATGTTTTCAACAATGATTTGGTAAATATTAACCACATTTTTGTTTGCATTAAGCAAATTTTTGGGTGCCGATTTTTTAGTTTGAGTACGCTTATGTTCTGCACTCCACAGATGCTTTTTCATAATTTGGAGATACAAAACAAAAATTTGTATTACCATTTTAACACGTTGGCCTCTGACGGGATTCGAACCCACATCTTCTGAAAGCAAATACCAGCAAGCATCTCTGCACATTCAGCCACAGCCGTTCTGCAAATTTTGCCTCATACTTGAATAAATTTTCTAGGTCGTTTGATCGTGTTCTGCACTTCACAGTTGCTTTTTCGTAAATAAGAAAAACAAAACAAAAAACACTACACTGCTTCTGGCGGCATTCGAACCAGAATCCGCTGGAAGCCAACAAATAACAGCAAGCATCTCTGGATGTTTAGCTACAGCCAGACATAAAAATATGTTTTCAAATCATCAACTGGTCTCACACTCCTTACAATCGGCTTCTTCTTTACAGCATCTAGGCCTAACGGCAGTATTACGTATAAATTGCATACGATTCCATACCGCCAAAAGCAAATTTAAATCGTGTATAAAAACAGCTATGAGCTTTAAAGCGGCGCAAATGTTGACCACGTCGTAATTGGTCAAAAATTTGAATTTTTTTTATAAATCAATAACATATTTTTAATTTAATTTTTTTTTTAATACGACATTTGCAAAATATTGCCTATTGGCATCAGTAATCAGTTTTTTTGCTCTCCTGAAAAGTTATTAAAAAACACATAACTGTTTTTGTTGGCGCAGCGACGATATGTAGTTGCTTTTGTATATATTAAGTTGCTTCAAAAAAATATAAAAAAAAATTGCACCGGGGACATCGTGTCAGGGTCAAAAGTTCGTTAAATTTATTAAAAAGTATCCATGAAAAATATATTACAATCGTTGAAGATTAAAATAAAACCACACCTGTAAGTGGAAAATCGAAATGGCATTTGCAACTTTGTAAAAATTTACAATTTTTCATGGAATTGTTCATGGGTAGGGATGCAAACGATGCATCGATATTTTTGAAACATCGATAATATTGGTTCAAAACTCGATATTTGCCATCGATGTTTCCTATTTCTTAAAACCGCTAGATTGGCGATACATCGCTGTCAGTTTCAGAGATGTTCTAACACCGGCTTTAGCTTGATCCAGTCTTGTTTTGACTTCAACTTAAGCTCGCTATACAGTTCAATGCGAGTGTTAACGTGAACATTTTTATTTTGACTAATAGCTTCGCTTTTACTTCACGTTTTGCAATAGTAAATATATCAAAATATGGAGAATTAAAATATCTTTCAGAATTATAGAATTCAAAATAATTTAAAATGTATAATAGCCATATTTTACAATCAAACACTCAGCTGTGTGCATACGCAAAGCATTCGCATGTGAACGATAAACGTGTGTGAGCGAACTCCAGTTAGAATGTCACAAAATTAGGTCTTGGAACTTTAGGCGCAGCGAACTTACGGCGGTAAGCATTTTTATTATGTTTGTAATAAGGATAAAGGAAGGCTAATTCAATACAGGGGAATTCAACCAAATGTTAGTATTCATCTAATTAAATTACAGAGACTAAAAAGTATAAAAATCTCTAAATGTGAATAGAACCTAACAAATTGTGAAACATCGGATATTATCGATATATCGATGTTTTTCTGGGGATGAATTTTAGCATCGATGTTCATTTCTCCGATGCATCGAAACATCGATGTATCGATGTTACTCCTCAAAATTTGCATCCCTCTTCATGGGTACTTTCCAATATATTTAGCAAACTTCTGATCCTATTACGGGGCAATTTTTGTTTTTTTTTTCGAAGCAGTATATTAATGTATGAAAGTTGTTAAAGCAATTCTTAAGAAAGATTCAAATTTCTGAAAAATNATATTTAGCAAACTTCTGATCCTATTACGGGGCAATTTTTGTTTTTTTTTCGAAGCAGTATATTAATGTATGAAAGTTGTTAAAGCAATTCTTAAGAAAGATTCAAATTTCTGAAAAAGGGCTTCATAGATGGTTTTGATTCTGGCTCGGAATATCTTCTAATTTATCCTAGAGTACAATCTTGAAAGAATTTCGTGGTTGTTTCAAATTTCGATAATATCTTGTTTTCCGTGTTTTACTAGCAAATGCTCGCTTGCATCGCGGCGTCTGGTCCACCTATCGTAAAGAAAAATATCTTATAGTATATTACACCAGATAAAACGCTATCTACGTACCAAATTTCAAGTAAATGCCCTATACATTAACCCAATACATTAACCCAATTATCGGCAAATGAGATAGGCCGCTTTAGAACCTTTTGCTAAGATAAGGCGTTTTCAACCATTTTCTGAGATAGAATGATCTTCCATTCAGCCGTCGATATGCAGTGAAAAACTTACTACACGGTATGTTTTTTGCAGTATGCCCTCGGTACGTCAAACCAATTCTGCACGTTTTACATAGCGTGTTCTTAAGAATGATTTAATTAAAGTGATATACATAGGTATGTCGATCAGAAGCAGCTAAGATATGCCAAGAAATTTATAACAGAAAGTAAACAATTGAGAAATACATTGAAATCAAATAAGCAAACGCTTCCACTCAGAGACAATGCGCAACAAATGAATATAAAAATGCAACATTTACATAGCAACTGCACAGATAAGCAATGGAGACAAGAAAAATACCAGTAAGAGTTCGCTTTGAAAAAGGTCCAAATTACGCCACACAACAATCTTCCACCAAAGTACAATTTTCGAAAGTAAATAAATACCAGTGGCGAACACTTACTCGCTCGGTCAACTGAATGCGAAAAAAGTTTGCACTAAAAAAAGAGATTCAGTGTGGCGAGAGAAAAAGTTTGATTAGCCATGTGAACAAAAAAAAAGCTCTGCGGGTGGCCAAAAGAAAGAAGAAAGCATGAGAGCAAAGCGATTTATTGACACCCGCACGAGCTTTGCTACGTAAAGCAGCTTCAGCAACTCGCGACACGACAAAAGCTCCGAAGATATTGCCACAATGCGAATGTTGCTATTGCTTGTGCTGCGTTGTTATTGCTGCTGCCGCTGCTCCTGCTTCGACCCCCTGTGGCTAGTGTCGTCAAAGTGGCTGTCGCGTGCATGCAACACAACAACAAAAATAAAAACCGTAATTTGGCAAAAGCTCGGCAGGCAGCCCACTCTTGTTGCTGCCATCAAATAACAAACGAAAGTTTGTGGGAAAGCGCAAAACAAAGAGAGAGCAGCGAAGGACAGACAGACGCTTGGGCGGAAGATACAAGAATTCACAGCAAGTTGGCAAAAAAATTTTCCCGCTGATTTCAGTTATCAACAAAGCGAGCAACAGTAAGGCAATAACAAGAAAACAACGGGAAGCAAAGCGCCAGTAAGCTACGCGCATCGAAACGTGAAAAAGTGAATGCGAGTACGTCGAAATTGCGTTGCGTGTTGCCGATGGTTTTATGAGTGGCGGATTTATTTTTGCGAAAAACGGTTTGGTGTAATTAGATAAAATTCAACTAATCATGCAAAAGTATTTGAAATTATTAATAAGTGCAAAGGAAATCGATCAGTTTTCTTTTCTTTTTTGTTCAAAAGCGAAAGTTGCAAGTAAATTATGAATGGTGTTGGTAGATTTATTAAAAAAAGATAAAAGTTATTTAAAAAATGTGATGAAACAAATTTTTAATTTGATGAAACTTCGCGGAATATATCTTGCCAGAAGCTGGATCAACTGTCTAAGGAAAAATATCTACATTTTTTTGTGTTGCATAGAACATTAACAATTCTCGACAAAAATCATAATTACAACAAGTATTTAGATAATAGATGCCTTTAATATTGTCATTAGCGCTTATTGGTCTAAGCTGCAAGATCTTAAGACACTGTGCGTCACTTTTAATACTGTAAAATTATAAAAGATCAAAGCTTTTACCTTTTTAGAAGCAGGATTTTTCTAACACAATTTAACATTTTGCTGTATTTTTGCGTTAGTAACAGTCATTCACTGCATTAAATATTAAACAAAAAAACAATAGTTATAGATTACTTTGAATAAACTGTTCGAGTCCCTTAAAAATCCGCTAGATATGTACGCTTAAAAATGTAATTTGAGTTTTTTTTTATTAAAACTAGTTTTTGTTATTGCGAGGTTCAAACGTATATGACCTAAGTGCATACATGTGTATTTACATACATACATATATTATATTTACACTCTTATTAAGATGCATTCAATTAAAGAAGCTGCCTAACATATGCTCTTGCCTGCATCGGAGATGATTTGCTTTTGTCCCATTCTGAAGAATGAGCTTACTTTGAAGAGAAGTTGCTTAAAATCACAAACTACTTTGTACGAGTATTGTTTAATTTTACGACACCTCTTTACTACGAAGTTAGAAAAGTGCAAATATAGGCCAAGTAGACAGCAGGTCCACTGAAAGATCAGCATCTAATTGCAATTGCTATGAACGAAAACTTTATCCAAATGGTGGTGTTAATTCCACCACAAGCCAGATTGTGAAAAGTTTCGAGCATTCGTGCTTAAAGAAAAACTAAAACAAAATGCCAACAATATAGAAGCACATCTGCAAAAAAACTGGCTCTAACAGCTTAAATATTTGTTTCTACGTTTTTAAATATGAAATTATGTTTTTAAAGAAAGTTTAGCTTTATGTTGCCCTATGTCACTTTCGTGGAGCAATTGAGCTCAAATTTCAAATACCAGAAATGGATGATAATTCAAGCAAATAAACCAAGCACCATGTCCTGTCCAAAACAGCAAAATAATGCCCCTGCTTATATACAATACAAGATTTGTAAAATGCAACCAAATCATAATTTCTTAATAGTGCCCGTACTATTTACCGGTTAAAAGTTTTATGGAAAATGTGCGAGGATGCTTATTTTGGAAATTTTTCGCGTCAGTGCATCTATATTATGATCGACAGCCTGCTCGCGAGGCGATAAATCTCGAGGCTCTTATATCTATATAGTCGAGTGCTTAGAGGTTCATTCGGCAAGATCCAGGTTTGAGCTGTGGTCCGAGCAACATCCAAAAAGTTTTTCTGGTAGTGGCCGCTTAATTGTGAATGCATACCTTCCTACCTTAATATCNGCATTCGTGCTTAAAGAAAAACTAAAACAAAATGCCAACAATATAGAAGCACATCTGCAAAAAAACTGGCTCTAACAGCTTAAATATTTGTTTCTACGTTTTTAAATATGAAATTATGTTTTTAAAGAAAGTTTAGCTTTATGTTGCCCTATGTCACTTTCGTGGAGCAATTGAGCTCAAATTTCAAATACCAGAAATGGATGATAATTCAAGCAAATAAACCAAGCACCATGTCCTGTCCAAAACAGCAAAATAATGCCCCTGCTTATATACAATACAAGATTTGTAAAATGCAACCAAATCATAATTTCTTAATAGTGCCCGTACTATTTACCGGTTAAAAGTTTTATGGAAAATGTGCGAGGATGCTTATTTTGCAAATTTTTCGCGTCAGTGCATCTATATTATGATCGACAGCCTGCTCGCGAGGCGATAAATCTCGAGGCTCTTATATCTATATAGTCGAGTGCTTAGAGGTTCATTCGGCAAGATCCAGGTTTGAGCTGTGGTCCGAGCAACATCCAAAAAGTTTTTCTGGTAGTGGCCGCTTAATTGTGAATGCATACAAATGTATGTATGTATTTACGTCATAAGTTCGTTACTCTTTAATTCAATGCATTGATTTTTTATATTTTCTTATTTATATTAGGATTTAGTATTAGAAAAAGTTGTTCTCTAGGAACTCATGTGATTTGGTTTTGATACCCAAAGTATCACTCTTCAGTATTTTTCGATATTTTCTTTACAATGAAATTTTTAATATTCAATACTTTTAGCTTATTAAAAACACAAACTGAATAGTAAAAATAAAAAAGCTATATTTCTTTAACAAGGAGAAACAGTAATAATAGCTCTACTTTGCCCAAAGAATTACTAATTTTACCAAAACTTGACCAACTCCAGGCTCCAATAAAATTGTTGCTAAAATCGATATACTTAATAAAAAACCAGTCTAAAATAAAACCAAAGCTTAACTCTAAAAATACAAAGCAAATTAAAAAAATGTTGTTGAACAAAAAGTATTTTTGAAACAACAACGATCAAAAACAGCAGCACGCTTACAGCAGCCATCAAAAGGAGTTGCAAACACTAATAAAAAAAAAAAATACAAACTACAGCACCTACCTACGCTGCTATAATTCAACAAACGTCAGCCGCCAATTTTCGTGAAAATTTCGGGTATGTTTTTCGTCTTATTACCATTTCATCAGTTCTGTTTCAAAAAGTTTGTCAGAAGGGAAAAAAACTTAATTTCCAACCGAACAATTTGAGTGCTTCCGTTACAGCAGCTGGTGCTATCATCCACTGCTGTCGTGGTTATGCTTCAAAAAATATACATAAGAAGTACATCGTGTATTTATGTACATATGTACACGTAAAGACAGGCAATGATGTGTACATATGTACATTAGAACGCGTCGGTTCCCAATCGATAGAAAAAACTTTACAATTACCCTCCCTAGTTGGATAGCTTATTTTGAGAGGATTTTAGAGTCATTAAAATTTTCCTCCTTGGCGTATCTCAAAAATAGCCAGAAACTTTACTTTTCATAAAATTACACACTTTAGTAAGCGATTCATTTTTTTTCCTTAGAAGCGTAGAAATAAATTAATTAACAGAAAAGTTACAGTGGCTTGGAGTTTGTCTTTCAACCGAAGTAAAGACTTGATGCTCATAGGTAACTCATACGCCATGGCAAGCGAGCAATTTAGGATGGCAGGCAAGTTATCAAGCAGGAATCGAGATCGGTGTGGACGTTTGTTATTTTATTTAAGTGCATTATTACAAAAGTCGTATATGAAAACTCAACGATAAAAGGCATGCACTTGATAAGTGCCTTCTAGCTTGTCTGTCTAAGTTTTTCGCAAGTCATGGTGTATGAGTTGCATACATCTGTATCTATCAATATCACCATATAGTCACTGTAACTTATGTTTATTCATTTATTTTACTGCTTCTGAGAAGAACATACATCGCTCACTACAGTGTATAATTCCATGAAGAGTAAAATTATATTTAATGAGGTGGAAATTGAGTTGTTTGAACCTCGTAGATTAAGGAGGCTTTCCAGGGTAAAAGCATCTAACATACAATACTCAAAATTATCTTTTCATCGATATAAACACTTTGGAATGCAGTAATAAATAATATACTTATGAAGAAAACTAGATTTTTGCTGTTTTAAGGCACGAAAATTTGTATGACTTTAAAATCCTCTTAAAGTAAGCTTTTTACACTAGGCGCGGTAGTTGCGACCCTATTTTCGCGAAGCAGCACTGCGGTGTTTTGGCGGAAAATAATATACAATTTTTTGAATATTCAATTTTTATATTTGAGTGGTTTAGCACAATAAAGTGATATTTGCATAGCCAAAATCTATTTTAGTTTTGTAGGAAATTTTAAGTTTTATACAGGATAAAAGCAACAAAAGTCAACTAAAACTGATTGAGATTTTCGTTCACTTAAGCAATGTGTTTTTCTTATAACTTTTATTTGTACTGTTTTTGTTGTAGGTTCATATGAAAATATAGCATTTACTACACAAACAAGAGAAAAAAGCAGGGCAATCGAAAAAATAGTATATTAAATATATATTAGTAGACAAAAATGGCACTTTATAAATGCTAACTTTGACAATTTTGATGGATACAACCTGTGATTTTGAAAAAAAGAAATTGCTCAATTTCCGACCTTCAAAGTAACCTAATATAGTAATGATGGCATTTATGGTATTTTTAAGACGTTTTTGAAGTTAGGTTTGCACGGGTGGTATGCTTGAAAATAAACCGATTGCTCCCGTTTTTTGGATGTTTAGTTATAATATTATTACTAACATATGGCCAACATTTCGGAAAGATATGTTCGTCAGTTGCTTTTTAAGGTATTTTTGAGGCGTTTTTGAGGTTCGGTTAGTATTAGGTATGCTTTAAAATAAATCGATTACGCCCAATTTTTGAGAGTTCTCACATAACGTTATTAAAAATATATGGACAAAATTTCGTAGTTAAAAATTCATTCATGTGCTTTTTAGGGCATTTTAAGGCGTTTTTGAGGTTCGGTTAGTATTAGGTATGCTTTAAAATAAATTGATTACGTAAATTTTTTTGGACTTCATATATAACGTTATTACCAACATATGGACAAAATTTCGGAATCATATATTCATCGGCGCACTTTTTATGACATTTTTAAGACGTTTTTGAGGCTAGGTTTATATGCGAGGTACACTTTAAAATAAATTGGTCACGCCAATTGTTCGTTATTTTCTTGATTTATGTCCATAAATTTTACACACGGAAAACTCGAGTGCTACACCGGTTCCTTCTAATTTTTTCGAAAAAATGTATGGCACTGTACCACTGTGTGCAGCCTAATTTACTTTGCGAGATGCCGACAATTTAAGTGGGAGTTACAATTTTTGTTGTTTCTATAAATTTTATATTTTCAGCAGTTAATGTTTAAGCTAGACTCGCAGGACATATGCAACAAAAAATTGGATTGACACCAATCGAATAAAACCATTTTGTCTATTTTAATCTATCATACCTACATATTTATGTACATACATCGTTTTCCAAAAAATTAGCCTACATTTACTTACGTGCTGAAAAGTAATAGCTAACAAAGTCGATTATACCGTACTCGACTAAGAAAACTATATAAGTACAATATTTACGTGAATCTTATTTCCGACACAAGCATATTATTTATTTCATTATCATTACATAAATATCCCCAATCAGCAAAATATAGCACCCTTCGAAAAAAAACGCTTTGAGGAAGGATTTTTTTCAATAAAATCTTTTCTTTATAAGCTGCATTTAAAGATCTTTCAAAAGCTCTATCGATGGCAGAAAAAGGCTGTGTCACCAAATCAATGGAATTCAAATTAAGGAAACAATCGCAGAGGCGTGTTTGTGCATGTCGAAGCAAAGTTAAATAGAAACTATGTCATCATAATTAAGTATGAATTTTCCACTTTTTGGGAAACTGAATTAGAATACCTTGAAACTCTGAAATAAGGTCGCTATCTTCCCTAACAGAACAAACCGGGTAAATACCTGAGTAAATACCATTATTTTATATGTGTGTGGCTTTACCTGGTGTGCTTTTTTAAGAGCTCCTGTACATTTAGGTGGACGTGTGAGTTTCTGCACTCTTCTAACATTGTGTATTGGAAATTTTCGAAGTAATGCTCTTGAAGAGCATTTCGTTGCAGCCGCGGTGAAGCGGAGTTAGCAAGCTTTATTTCGTATCAAACTTGACAACGGATGACGGAGATTCGTTCCGAGATTAATCAAATTAAAAATAAATCAAATGGAGTTAGCAGTTTTTACATATCTTTAATGAACATCTGTTGCAATTGATTCGTTAGAAAATATAAGAAATTAAGATTAATAATGGAGACTAGTAGACGTCGTCTTTTTCCCTAAAGTTTGCAGGGACGACTATGCTAACACTAAAGCCTCAGGCTAATTAGCATGTCCTTCCTATTGAAATGTCAGGAGTGATTGGTTGAATTCTGCATTATTAATCTTTGCATCAACGTGACTATCAGGTTGGGAAATTTTGTGAGACGGCTAAGCAATAGAGTTGTCAAACTATCGATGGCACTATCGATAGTATCGATAGTTTAAATTTTTTTAGACTATCAATAATCATTGATAGTTTTTCTTATACCATCAAAAATATCGATAGTTTGGTACCAATTATTTTGAAATTATTTGAATTTTTTAATTTGAATTAAAATCTTTGTTTTTTAGTGTGTGTATGCGCGCATTTAGGCCAAAATACATACATATGTTAATCGTAAATCCTTTTTTATTTGTATAACTTGTGTTTGTTTTTGAACTTTCTAAAAAGAGGGGTATTTTGGCTAAGCATTTACTTAATTTTGAATGATTATAACTTTTATAAGATAATATTTATTTCACTATGATCCTGTAAAAACAAAGCAACCGAACTGATTTAGCGCTATCGATAGTGCTATCGATTGTTTTTTTTCGAGACTATCGTGAATATTGATAGTTTTTCTGAAAACTATCGAAACTATCGATGGTGTGACTACCGATAGTTTGACACCTCTACTAAGCAAAACCTGGCTGCCAGAACTAGCAATACCATCACTGAGAAATTAATCGATGAGGGTGCTTTTCACAATGATACCTTCGATAGCTTGTGCAACTCGGCTCTAATTCATGGAGTGGAATTTATGCTCTAATTTCTAATTAGAGACCCTTCTCCGAATAACACTGAATATGACTGACACTTGGTGTAGTGAGAGTGGGCTGTCTGCTAACCCACCCAAAATTAGTGTTGCGCTCTTCACTAGAAGGAAAGGGTTGGACGGCCCTGTTCCCTGCCTTTAAATGAGTCACTATTAAAATTTCTTCCGAAGCAAAGTATTTAGGTGTAATCTTGAATATTAAACATTTTAAGAAGTTTCACATTGAACAAAATACCTCCAAAGCGTTTAACAGCATCATGGCAATGTAAACAGGTCTTTGGTAAAACGTGAGGTCTATCAGCCAGAAGAATTCCGTGGATTTACACCTTTACGATAAAACTAGGGATGGCAGCGATTAATCATTTGATTAAATTATTCGATTAGTTTTGTCAATTTTCGATTTAATTGTATCGTAGTTTTGTGTTTCATTAATTGATTTATTGTAAAATAATCATAAAAATATTTTCAAGATATATGAGTTCTGTAGTTGTCTAAAATCCATCCATCGAACATTCTTTTTGTGCTAGCTGCATCAAATTTACACGACCTGAGGTTCATTTCGAAGATCCGTTAGCATTGTATTATAGAAGTTCATGAGAAATGAAATAATGAGCGCTGATGATCTTATGGAAACGTCTTTGGGTCCCTCATAAATCTCTTGTACACAAACGAAGGCGAAAAGATGATTTGGGTCACCCACAAGATGAAATGAGTTTTTATTCAAATTGTCAAATCCTAGAACTAAAGCGGCATATCATCGATGCTAGGGACTTTTCGAAAAAATATTGTCATTTACTTGGTACCTCGGTGCCTACTGAGCGCCTTTTTTCAAAAGCTGGTGCTAAAGCCACCAAGATACGCAACCGCTTAACAACAAAACGCTTATCAACAAATGCTCTTGTTTTTGCAAACTTGGTAAATAATAAATAACTAAGGCTAATTGACAAGAGAATTAGAAATTTTTTATGGAAAAGTGTTTTTGTGAATACTCACTGCAAAAAAGTGCCTTTACAAATTCGATTAATGGATTATTTTTAAATAATTGCAATAATTTTTTTTTTTTGCTTGTGGTTAATCATACGATTAATTCATCGATTATTTTATTTTTTGCATCCCTAGATAAGACCCATAATCAGCTATGCATCTGTGGTAACCCTCAATCTATAGCGTGGGAAATGTGCTTGCCCAAACTTTAAATATTAAAAAAAAAAATTTGCTTTCAATACCATGCAAAGATATTTTCCCCCTTTCTGTCAGTATCAAACCATTATTTTCACCAAAAAGTGGAGTTAGCAGCTTTTACCGCGACTTGGTTCTTGAGAGCTGCTAACTGAAAAACTGAAAAAAATTATAGAAGAACATTTCTTTATCTTTTCTAAATAATTTTTTTATGTTTTTTTTTTTAGAGCTGGATACTATGCTTCAGAAAGTGTATCCTCACGTCGTATACCAAAATATTTGCAAGTATATGTAAACGTTTTTGTTATTTTTTATTTTTTACATGGCTGCGAAGCTTGATAAAAGTACGTGCTTTGCATATGCCAAATAGCAAGAAACAAATTATCTGCACTAGCATTTCAACTAGAGACTAAAACAACAAATCCACAGCCTTCATTGGCACCATCTGTGGCCAGTTTAGCAGGGTACTTGGCCAGCTTAGTTGGTCAACAAGTCCTTCAGCCCTTTCTTGGGTTACTAGTTAGCAGCAGTTTAACTTGCACATCCGTCTGTCTCTGCCATTAGCGCTGTTGTATTTAAGTTCTAAGTAACGTGCTTTCAAATCGGTTTACTACAAAGCAGTAACAACACTAATCGCCTGCAAAAACATCATCGTTAAGCAGCCCCAGTGCCGTTGACCACTTTTAAAAAGCCAAAAAATAAAAACACCACTGCTTGCAGCATAACAAGTACTCTCTGTTGGCTAATAAAATCGTTGCGGTTTCCCTGTTTATTAAGTGCTGCTATACTTACTGTTTTTGTTTTTATTCACTATAAGTTTAAACTGTATGTGAGTTACTACAGTGTCTAGAAGTCGCTTCAGGGTTGGGGTCTTTTTTATACTCGACGCACTTGTGCACAAGGGTATAAATACAGTATATTTTGCTTTGCTGCCTTTATGCTTAAGTGCACATTTAAGTTACCTACCCCAAAATGCGCATCAGCGGCATTATTTTTAACATTTATAAGGAAACTGCCCCGATAGGTGCTTTAACAATTTTCAACTATAATCAACTATCAAAGAAAGTATTACGTTTACCTGCACTGGCTCTACACTTATCCTAATTTTACAAGCTTTTATTTATTTTGCTCATCTCGCAGAACAACGAAAACGGCCATCATTTTATGTAGTTGTTTAGATAATTAGATACCATTCGGAAAATGTATATGTATGTACATTAGGGTGGTCCAAAAATGCGTGTGGAAAAAGTAAAGTCGGAATTTTTATGCTCTCACCCCCTAGGATTGTTCTATACGGAAAAAATATACCCTTATTTTTTATTTCTACGATAAGTAGTTTTTTTCCATATAAAAATACATGGAAAATTTTGATCGCTTTGAGCGCTTTTTAATTTCAAAATAAAAAATAGGGGTATACTTTTTTCGATATAGAACAATCCGGGGGGGAGAGAGCACTACAATTCTGAATTTACTGTTTTTGGACTAGCCTAATGTACACAAACATAAATGCTCAGAATGAATAGAGAAGTCGATTAAGCCATGCCTGTCTATCCGTCCGTCCGTGTACACGATAACTCGAGCAAAAATTGAGATATCTCAACAAAACTTGGTACGTACGTTTCCATTTCTCCAAGGTAGGTTGGTATTGAAAATGGGCAAAATCGGACTGTAACCACGCCCCACTTCCCATATAACGGTAATTTTCAGAAATACGTAAACTGCGATATTTTAGTAACTACTGAAGATTATTCACTCAAACTTGATATTTACACTAAATTTAAGACGAAAAATAAGAATATTATAAACTTTTGGAAAATGGGCGTAGCCACGCCCACTTATGATTACATGTGTATATCTGGTAACCGCTGCACCAATTTCTTCCAAACTTGGCACAGTTGTTGGCCTTGGTACAGCATACCAAATGGTAAAAAATTTTTAAAATCGGACAATAACCACGCCCACATCACATATAACGGTAATTTAGATAAATACAAAATCTTCGATAAATCAGTAAATATTAAAGCTAATTTATTCAAAAGAATTTCGATTGTCTTAATAAGTCTCTATTTAAACAATACATGCTTAAACTCGAATCAAAATTGAAATCAAATCCATCTAGTTTCTGGTCCGTTATAAATTCTAAGAGAAAGACCAATGGTTTCCCGGCAAGCATGGAGTATGATGGTGAAGTGTCCAATAGTTCGCAGGATACTTGTAATTTGTTTGCTTAACTATTTCAGAAGGTCTACTCAAAGTTTAGAACTTCATCGATTTCTGCATTTCATAACTCGTCTTTACCACCAATCTCTTTCTTCGAAATTACCGTCGATGATGTTCTTCTGTCAATTTCAAAATTGACAAGCAGCGCAAAATCTGACGTTGAGGGTCTTTGTCCGTTATTTTTCAAAATTTGTTCCGATACCGTTGCAGATCCTTTGGCACTTCTCTTTCGACAATGTCTTAACTGCGGAACTTTCCTGAATCCGTGGAAACTATGTTCAATAAATCCTATATTTAAGTCTGGCGACCGCAATGATATTTGCAACTATAGACCTATAGTTAAACAAAACACCCTGGCAAAGATATTTGATCACATTCTTCAACGTAAGCTCTTTGACAACATTAGCAAAGCTATCGTTGAGTGTCAGCATGGATTTTTTCCCGGGAGGTCTACTTCCACCAATTTAGCCTTAGTCACTAATCGAATTGTCGATGCTTTTGAGACTCATGCGCACCTCGACGTCATTTACACCGACTTCTCAAAAGCATTTAACAAAGTTGATCATTCAATTCTGTTACATAAATTGAAATTGTATGGAATCAATGGAAAACTGTTGAAATTTTTCTCCAGTTTTCTATAGAATAGGAAACTTTTTGTGTCAATTGGAGGAGTTAAATCATCTTTGCTTATCGATGCTTGGTCAGGAATTCCACAAGGGACTCACTGTGGTCCTTTATTGTTCCTTATCTTTATTAATGACCTGCCTCAACAATTTAAATTCGCTTAATGCTTAATGTTTGTAGATGATGTTAAACTGTTTTTGACAGTGCGCAATATTTTTGACCGCATTAACTTACAATCTGACCTTGATTCTTTTGCCGGATGGTGCAATAACAATAACTTATTTTTGAATATGAACAAATGTTGCGTTGTCTCTTATTCAAAAAAGGTTGGCACCACTATTTTCAACTATAAAATAAATGCTCACTCTTTGATCCGTTCTTATGAGATTAAAGATCTGGGTGTATTATTTGATTCCAAACTCTCTTTCTCTAGTCACATTGACTTTATTGCTTCAAAATCGTTTGCAATGATTGATCGTTTGAATTGATTTACATTTCTTTGGTAAGAAGTCGTCTCGAATACTGCTCATTTATATGGAAACCATTCTATGAAGTACACCCATGTAAAATGGAGAGAGTTCAGAAAATATTTACTAAAATCGCTTTGAGTATACTTCGTTGGCCTGATGGCCTCCCATCATAAATCATCAGACGTAAATTACTTGGCCTCCAGGCTTTGTATGAGAGAAGAACTTGTTTCTCGCTCTTGTTTGCCTATAACATAATTAACTCTAACATTAAATGCTCTGATTTGTCTAATTTATTCAGCCCCTATATTCCACCGCGTAATCTTCGGCATACTAGATTATTTATCGAAGTAACACGTAAAACATATTATGCAATGAATGAACCAATCGTTAAAACTATACATCTAGCAAATCGATATAGCAGCGTTTTTAATTTTAATAATAGTTTATATAAATTTAAACTTGAATTGTTTTTTATTTTTAACTAGTCTGTAAAAAAGTTTGTATCTTTTTAGACTGAATAATTAAATAAATAAATAAAATTGATGCTTCCAATAATTCTTGACCAATAAATACGTTTATGATAAAATTTTAGAAAATGGGCGTGGCACCACCCAGTTATAATCACATATATGTATCTCGGTAAGCGTTCTTCCAATTTGTACCAAAATCGTACTGAAATTGGACGAAAATTACGGCCGGTTTTCATATAACGGTAAATTTCAGAAATGCTTGAAACTTCAATATTTCGAAATTTAAGGACGCTAATTTACTCAAAATTGATACACCCCGGCTTACCATGTAGCGGTAGCTTTTGGAAATGTGAAAAACATATATTTAATTCTTTCGCCGGGTATTTAATGTTCGGCTCCGCCCGAACTTAGACTTTCTTGTTATTAATTTTTTTTTTTTGGTGAGACATTTTAAAAAATGCTTAGTACGAGCTTTGCAAAAAGCGTAATCGAATTGTGGAGTGGTGGGAATTTTCAGGTTACTAGTCAGCTAGTCGCTTTTTAATGGATAATGTACTCAATTCAAAGTGAACTTCATTTTTTAAAGAAATTTTTACTGCCACAATTTCCTACGAAGTAATTTTAAGATTAACGAGAAGAGACTTACCCAAAACTATATTGCTTTCTTAAAAGCTATTAAATTCATCTTAGCGTATCTAAGTTTAAATTGTCTTAAATAGCATTGAATAAGGTAGGGAAGCTCCACGTAAACTCTTGTTGTCTTCTTCCATTTTATTTAAAACAAAACTTCATTTATGAAACACTTGTTTCATTTTCGCTTGTGTCCTATTTTCAGCAATTTATGTTCTCTTTTATAGAGCATCATAAGCAGAAATAATTTCATGCACTCGACTAAATTTTTTATTTCTGCCGCATACATTTTTTATCTCTTGCGTTTTTTCTCTTATTGCATCTAGTATTTTTTGGAGTCACATCATAAAATTCACAGCACTTGTTACAGGCACACATCTACGATGGTGTGCTATTGCATGCAGCCTCCTCGATTTGTGTGCTCGTTTATAAATATTAAAAGTAATTGTTTGCATTTGCGACATACTGAAGTGCCAAAACAACACCACGGTCCATTCAAGCAAAACCGCAGACTACTATGTATGTATGTATGTGGAAGCACCAAATGGCTCAAACCTCTGTCACTCTGTTTGCACTCTGTCACTGAATACACTTTCACTTGGCTTTTTTGTTGCATTTGTGTTCCTCGTCGCTTGAACCGAAATTATTTTCGATCTAAGGCTTTTTATTAAAAGTGAAAAAAAAAATCGTCAAAGTCTAAATGGTTCATATGTTTACAGAATCCCTTATTCCCACTAAAATGTGCGGCGGAAATAAGTATGTATATTTCTCCAAAAGTTAAAAAATCACGTTAGAAGGCGTATTCTATTAGCGTTTGAATAGATGCCAGTTTTTCTCATGATAAAGTGAAAAAATTAAAAGTACACTTACAGGCCTATTCTGAAAAAATATTTAGTAACCAAAAAGCTCACTTACAAAAACTAAAGTAAAGACTTTTACCCGTATTCTGCAACTCTTTCGTATTCGGATTTTGCTACGAATCGTAAAAATAGTATGCTGCAATCCGAATCATATTTTCGAAATTTCGAAAATCGTAGCAATGGCATCCCTAAAAACGAGCGAAAGCAATTCTGTATCGGAAGCGACATAAATAAAATATGTATGTAAACCGATGTGTGTTTGGAGGAATTATTAGTGGTGTTCTTTAAAACAGATAAGTTTGGGTTTCGCATATACGTATATTTTTATCCACTGCTTTATATGAACGAACAAAAAAGAATGTTGTCCCTTATCGAGAAACTTGTGTCCGGTTGAGTTATTTGTACAATGCTTTTCTATTGTTCTGTCCAAACGTATCACCCGAATCTAAAAACCTGAATATAGTACACGTGTAGTCAAAGGATTAAACTTTAATTTAAAACACAGGTTTCAATTTCCGAGGACTAGTTTATTAATAAATTGCGTTTTCACTATGCACTCTTTTGTAAATTTCGATGTGGGTTCTACGCAAAAATACTGGTGATGCGTAGCCGGAGTTATATGCACAAGAAATGTGGTATGCCTCTGACATGCGGAAGCCCATCTTCTCCGGCAGCACAGAAAGGAGAATTATACTTAGTAAGGGTTATAATCCCTTAGCGCGAGAAAAAGCTGGCATTGCATTAACTGAATTGAGAACCAGTTCTTTAGAGATAGGAGAAGTTATGGTTAGAATCCATCGTTACCTTCAAAATATGTAAAATCAAACAATTTTAATGTAAATAAGCACATGATGAGTGTTTTTTAAATTCCTTTCCACTTCGTTTTCCTTTATACAGCTGTCTTCGAAATAAAACTGATAGCTGGCAAGTCTGCACATCTTTCCGCAAAGGTTGCAGCATGTGGATTTTTCGTTTTTCGAAACGTAGCTACGAATTACTAATCACAAAAATTCAGATTTTAGAATAAGTGCGTTTTTTACCGGTTACTAAATTTCCGTTACCAGCTTAGATAAGGTCTGTAATACGGCTTTCCCACGGCATCCCAATTACGTAGTTCGCTCTCTCATTCGTAATTCGCACTCCCTTCGAATTACGTAAATAGCCATACAAAATTTTGAGAACGAATTACCGCATTTGTTGGCACATAATTCAGATCCAAATACCATGCGAATTACGAACAAATCGGTGCTGTCTCTAATCTTTATCGGAAATTTATCGAAACTATAGCTCACAAATAAAAACCAGCGTTGCCCTTTTGGTCTAATCGGACCAAAATTGTTAGTTTCATTTTTCTTTGGTAGTTTGGTTAGTTTTTTGAAGCTTTGGTAGGCAAAAATGTTTTGAAAATGCAACCAAATTGAGCACTGAATTTTGTTCGCTTTCCAACCAGTAAAAAATCCGAAAATGGATCCGTAAACGAAAAAAATGTGGATGAATTTCGAAATTTCCGTTAACCGATTCCATTTTCGGATACTTTAAACACTAAAGTGTGCGGCAGAAACGTACGTTCAGACAAATACCGACAACTTTTTTGAAACGGATGCGTTGTTGCCTGTTTTTCTGATTGAATTTTTCGTTCAATACGATTTCCTTCTGCACTTGACAGATGCTTTTTCATAGTTCGAAAAAAAATTAATTAAGGAAGTACCCGATGGCGTCGAATACGGCACCTTCTGAAAGCTAACAAATACTAGAACGCTATTTGCACGTTCAGCCACTGCCGCTTGAAAAACTAAAATACAGTTATTTCTTTCAAATAACGTCATCATTTTCGAACGTTTTCCAGATACGAAAATGAACGAAAACTGTAGTCGTTTTCTGTTCATTTCACGATTTTTAATACGAGAATTAACGAAAATTGTAGTCGTTTCCTGTTCGTTTCCGGATACGGAAACTTGTACGAGACTGCACTGTCAGCAAAATTTACGTTTCTCTGCTGACTGGGTTACTTCGCGCTTTCAATTTGCTCACACGTAGGAGTTGTCACAAATATGGGTTTTCTCCCTTCCGAAATCCATGATCGATCAGCTGTTGAAATTGTCTTGAGAGAGAGATTTCAATTTTACTGCTAACTTGTGTAGCTAAAAAATCGGTGAATTTAAGAAATTTCGTTTTAATGATGGCAAAAGTTTGGATACTGATTTCGTAGGCATTTTGGTACATAAAAATATTCTCAAGTGGAAACACTGATCAAAACTTGAATTTTTTCTGACGACGAAAAGTTATGTTTATCAATGTGTATATCCCTAATTTAATACGGAAACTTATAAATATGGACGAACTTTCATTTTGAATAAGTTTTGCGGCGAAGAAAAATAAAAACAAAACAAAAAAACAGAGAACTGTCAAATCGAATTAAGAATGTGCATGTGCTAATGGGGTAATTCGCGATCGTAAATGGGGGAGAACAAAGTAATTCAGAATGCCGTGGGAAAATGGTATTAGTGTATTTTTTTCACTCTTCACTGTAATATGTAGGCCCCTAAACTCATAAAATCTCGATTTACGATTAGGACAAAGACAAAAGCAGGCGCCTTTTACAACGAGATTAAGCGCGGTGTATCAAATTGGAACGCGTAACGTAGAAATGCTGTTAAAAACTTTTCTTTCTTCAAAAAGTATTTATTGAGGCTCATCTTACGCTTAGAACTGTGGAATCTAGAATCTAACGTCGGAAAACGCTCTAACAAAAAGCAAACTTTATTTAGGTAACTGGAGTGAGATTTTCTTACATGAAATTTTTTGATTGTGCTAGAAAAAGGTCTGAAATTCAATCGCCTTACGGTAAGCTTCATAAGATAAGGGATTTTTTAAAAGTGCCCAGACCAGCAAATTTTGAACTCAATTCAACTTTAATGGTTTTAGTTTTGGTTAGTTGGTGGATGGACCACCATTTGCTGACGTAAACAATGCAGCGTTACTTTTTCGTCTAGTCTTTCAGTCAAAGTAGATGGTTACATTAATATAAAAAGGCCCTTTCTCACATCGTCGCTGAAATGCAAATCGTACCTACCTAAAATTTTTACTGTGGGGACTTATAATTTTTAGTTAGTTGCGGCTCTTTTTATTTCAGCGATGATATGAGATAGGGCCTTTCTATAAAAAGGTAACGATATGTATGTACGTACATACATAGATGACAGCAAAACTTTACAGCGACTGTCTAGAGAAAATGATCAAATTTCGGCGGAGGATAAAGATTTTCGGTTTGAATTAGAAAATTTTTACAATTATTGTTGCTATCTAGTATGGTGGTCTCGTTCGACTTTTTCTACAAATAGTATAGTTTTGGCTGAGTTACTGAAGTTGTTCTGAAACCAATCTTTGGCAAAACTCAAAAACAGCAAAAAATTCAAAATTTTTTTAAATAGTTGTATGCATATTTTTAAGCCTAAACTGTTTTGTCATCTGATGTGATTTTTTTTTTTTAAATCTTTAAAAGAAAACTATTGTTATTCATAAAAAACTTAATTTTTGGAGATTCTTTCAAATTGGTTAATCTCACGTAAATCTTAAATTTTTTCCCAAAATATTTTTGTGCATGTCCAAGAATATAATAGGTTTTATAACTCCAATGGAAAAACAGTACCGATTTTTTTTTTATATGGAGACTGATGCAGTCTAATGTATAGATATGCATAAATATATATATGTAACATATCCTTGCAACCAGATATCTTTCACCATTTGGCGACAGAAAAGTTCACAATGACATTCACTAGTAAAACTGGATCTGAGCAGCGTATTTTTATCTTAAATGGGGTTACCCAAATACATTACTTTGTTTTTAATTCGCATTTTTGTTGCTTTCTTCGCATACGGTTTGTATTCAGTTTTTTCAAGGCCATATCAAATGGCTGAATTACAAAAATAATGCAATTATCTGTACTAGGTGCTTTGACCTTATTTGGAGATTAGGTATTATGTTCGTTTTTTATGCTGGTTTACAGTTGACATAAACGTCAGGCGATTGAATTACATGTGGGCATACATATACCGACCCCTAATTATTATCGTAAGTTACAAAAGGTATATTGTACAGGTGAGTTTTTTTCTAATTCTCCGTTAACAGTGAAATTTTTTTTTTTAATGGACAACAATATTAATGAATGCTAGCTTTCTAATTGGGCAATTTACTTTTTTCAAATCATACAAGCTCAACATACTTGTTTAAACTTGCTTCTTAGACGCAGTGTTAAAGCGTTACAACGACCACATTGGCGCTACTATTTTAAATTTTTTGGCGTTTTTTTTTTTAAAGAATGAGAAAAAGTAAACCTTTATTAGAATAGATTCAGTGCCAAAATCTTCATATTAAGGAGATTTTTGGNACAACGACCACATTGGCGCTACTATTTTAAATTTTTTGGCGTTTTTTTTTAAAGAATGAGAAAAAGTAAAACTTTATTAGAATAGATTCAGTGCCAAAATCTTCATATTAAGGAGATTTTTGACAAGTTTCGAAATCAGTTGTTATATTTCTCGACTCGTCATGCATTTCAAACCTAGTTATTGGCCAAAAAATTGCTAAACGAAAACTTTGAATCTAGAGATTAAATACAAAGACTGCAATTTTATAAAGAAAAGGCTGAAGTGCAAAAGTTGCATACAAGAGGCATATAAGCCCAGTTGGGTGTCTGTTTTTTATCTTTCTGACATGCTTCTAAATCTTATAACCAGGGAACGGAATTTATGGAAATTGCCTTTTTTTCTGCTACAGAGATAGAGTAGAGATGTCCACGATTTAGCTTTCCCTGATTCCATATTTCCATTCCATTTTGCCTGTTCTACCTTTAAAAAGGTGATTATAGCATTTAAAATTTTTTTTAAGATAAAAAAATATACACATGCGCATGCGGCNAACACAGTTCCAAACGTTTGGGAAAAATGTGTTTCATCATATCAAATGTTTTTCTCAAATGATTCTCAAATTGAAAACGAGGTTTAAATTTTACATTTGAAATTGATTTGAGGTTGATTTGAAGAAAGATGTCAAGTATCAAACGATATAAAAATGCGCAGTTAAATCAAAAATTGTAAGAATAAAATTAAGATCAATTGAAAAGAAGCAATGAATAGAAAAAAACTGTCAAAGAGAAATCCCACAAATAGCGGATTTGATGTCAGCGCGGATTGAAGAATTTATTATAAATTACTTTATCTTAATTGTTTCTTTTGTTATGTACATACATAAGTATGTACATCGCGAAGAAAAAATAAATACGAAATATACATTTCGNGACGTTTAAATTTTACATTTGAAATTGATTTGAGGTTGATTTGAAGAAAGATGTCAAGTATCAAACGATATAAAAATGCGCAGTTAAATCAAAAATTGTAAGAATAAAATTAAGATCAATTGAAAAGAAGCAATGAATAGAAAAAAACTGTCAAAGAGAAATCCCACAAATAGCGGATTTGATGTCAGCGCGGATTGAAGAATTTATTATAAATTACTTTATCTTAATTGTTTCTTTTGTTATGTACATACATAAGTATGTACATCGCGAAGAAAAAATAGATACGAAATATACATTTCGTATAATAAATTTTATTTCCACATTTGAAGTACAATTGATAAATAACCTTTGAAATTGATTCGAGAGTTAATCATATTCTCAAATGGAGATCAAACTTCCCATTTTATTGAGAAAGCTGTAATTTTCAAATCAATATCAAATCATTTTCAAACGTTTGACATATGAGAAAGGCTTTGATTTCAAATCATTCTCAAATGTATATCAAACCTAATTGTTTGCTGGGTAGAAGCGCAGCGAGGGACCTATTGCCAAATTGGTGTTGGAAAAATTCAAAGCCGCTTTCTCAGCTAACGTAGGCTTGGAGACAATAAGGGGTGTGAATAAAATTGTAAAGGGCGAGGAAAACGCCCTTATTCCTGATAACATGAACGTTTCAAACGTTCCATATTTAAATTGGGCGCCGCTTGATCAACTTACGTCGAGCGCACATTTATTACATTCAAGGCTTTCCTTCGCGAAAATCGAATGAAAATGCTGCCAGAAAACTTCAAAATGCATATTGTAGTTCAATGTTACTACAACTATACAGATTAAAGTTTTATGAGTTAGAAACTCGAAGGGATAAGATAGTGAAAGATTCGAAGTACAAATTTTTCATATAATGAAACTAGTTTATAGTTTTTCTCTTTTTACTTGTAATATAAACATTTCTAAAATAAATGTATTTTTTTATTGTTCTTCGTATTTTCTGTCTTTTTTTAGTGCCTTATTTTGCTTTTTTGCAATACCTAGTGCCTTTTCCTGCCTTTTTCGCTATTTTATTTTGCCTTTTCCAGCCTATTTCGTTATTTTACTTTGCCTTTTTTTATAGGTTTTTAGGTCCTAACAATCCGTTCCCTGCTTATAACCCATTGGCAAAGTAAGAGTTTCAAAAAAGACCCACCAGGCGAGCCACGCTGCACTTAGTGATTGCAGCTGCAATTGCATAATGGTAGATTATTGCACATTATTTTGATGAGTGGAAGATGCTGATTTTGAAGCATTAAGTTGTAGCAAGTGTTGATGGAACTTACAGTTCAAACTGCTATTTACAATAAAGTTCTGTACACGCATTTTCGCTTACGTAATCTTGATTGTAGGACCGGAGAAGTGTAAACAAAGCAAACGATATAATTCATTTTGCTTTTTTTCCGTAACGGTACATATTTCAATTCTGCGATTTTTTAGGACGTTGTAACTACTATTTGTAACTTATTTGCAACAAAAAACTTATTTCGGATAATTTGTCGCTTACTATAAAATCGCAATTAGGGGGCGATATGTTTGCATTGTAGATGGGTTGATGTGAGTGGGCAGACAAAGAGGTTTTTGATGTCGTCGGTATAACTTATTGACGTTGAACTGAACTATTTAATCCGCTATAATATCCAGAATGGAGTTGAGTCAAAGTATCGCGAGCCTCCCGAAGCAACTCGAGCTCTTCGTCTACGATAGGTGGCGTTGGTTCCCGATCATGGAATTAAAAGGGTGAGAGTAAACAAAGGTTTCGATTGATTCACGATAATAGACTATAGTCAATGTGGTTTAGCGGATCGTACGCACTCGAGTTTTAACAGACACTGTTGTTGGACTGTTGTTTTAGCCATCTAATCTTGTTAAGATCGATGCACCCCATTAATAGTCAATTGTTCTCTCTTTTCTAGGCTTTCTAGGAAACTTTCTCTCCAAAGGCCTGAAAACCAATCAATTGGAGGTGAACACTGATGAAAAAACTTTACGACCAATTGCGCGTCTAAAAGAACCACGTGATCTCTTCGCCCTGCCAAAAGACAAGGATCATGATTGCTCACAGCAGGCCCCCAGATGGCCAGTTGAATGTCAGGTGAGTGGGTGTCTACATTTAAATTGAAAAAGCATAATCGCATACAGCAGGAAATCGCTATGTATACATGAATATTTATGTCAAGATAGGAGGACCTACCTTTATATTCATAAAAAAAGCTTTTACCAATAATGGATATTGAAGGCATCAAAGGCAATATAACATTGTTAGTGGAAGTCCCATTTGTTTCTGCATATTTTGTTATCTAACCATGTACGAGTACATACATATGTACCTACAAAAACGTTAGTTCAGGTACTGCAGTGTGGAAAATTGAATTCATGTCAAAAATCATACACAACAAAAATCAATATGCGTAACGCATTTCTACGAGTATTTTACCATGACCAGATAGGAAAGTAGGTAAGGAAATTTGTTGATGTATGCAGAAGTTGTGCATATCCTACATGGAAAACTTTTACATATGCTAAAAATTTAGGTATGTTTAAGAATGTAAAGCTATTCAATACGGCAGCAGACATTAAACACTGCTAGTTTTCGTAGCTTAAGTTTGAAATTATTGCGAAATCCTTCGGTGGGAGCATAATTCCAGCTTAATTGAATACATATCTTATTTCAGCGAAAAATTTAAGAAATTTTAATCCCACTAGAAACACATATTTCTTTAAGAAATGTTTTTCCCTCCGGGGTTTATTTTTCTTTTATGTATATGTACGGTGACCATCCGTTCTGTTTTTTGCAGGACCGTACTGTTTTTCAAAGGTCGGTCCTGCGTAGTTTTTCAAACCTAAAAAACCTGAAAATGTACTGATTTTTTCCAAGTGTCCTGCATTTGTCCCGCATTTTATTCGTTATTTTAAAATTATCGGACAATGGATGGATTTTTTCAAAAATGTGTTTTTTTGGTACTTTTCGTAGCTTTTTTTCAATATCTCATGAAAAAATCTCCGAATCAACGTAAGCGACTTACAGCTCGAAGGGTATTGATGTGCCTCTTACCAAAATATATAACTTGTGGCGACTTCAATGAAAATTATTAGTGCTACAGGCGACCATTTGCATTTTGTCGTCAAAGTCGAAAAAAGTGAGAGTTTCAATCAAATACGCAGCTTTATTTGATATTTTTTTTTCATTAGTTTAAAAATTCGATAAATAAGATATATCATTACAGTAAATTTTGATCCAAAGATAATGAAAATCGGATTAGAAATGTAGATGCTATGAAGCGCAATCTGCACAAATTATATATTTTTGAAAAGGGCACATAAATACCTTTGTAACTCGTCATTTACGTCGATTCATGACGTCGATTTTTGACAAATTACTGCGAAAAGTACCAAAAAACAAAAAAAGTTATTGTTTTCGTTTTGAACGACTCAAAATTTGCCTATAAAAAAATCTTTTAAAGATTTTCACTTTTCGTATAAGCTATTGTAATTATAATATGTTTTACTATACTTTTATAAATATTCATGTAAAAAAGATTAATATCGATGAAGAAAACGTGATTCGTTTTTTTAAGTTTATAATGTATTAAGAATTTCGAATCATAAATACTCTTTTGATATTTTTATACTAAGTATGTGTAGGCATATTTTTGAAAAATTGTCCTTCATTTTGAATCCATATTTATGGTCACCGTATGTATATGTGGGTTTTTGTAAAACGACAAGCTCATAAATTTCAATCTGACGCGGGCATAAAGTAAAAGTGTATCTGTACGATGATAACCAAATGGTCGACACTCTAGCCGACACCGGGTATCTACTTTGGGTATGCACATATTTGCTTTCGGCGTAGGCGTCTATGTATTTTCATGATTGTGTGGGTGTTTGTTCAAAAATTGAATTAGTTTGCGGCTGTTTATGTCGCTGAGTTGCCACAATGGCGACGATGAGTGGTATGCTTTTTAATGTAACCCACATACATAAATCGAAGCATATGGGCTTTTCGAAGTGGTTGAGGGATGCTGTGAAAAGAAGCGTTAGAAGCACAACCCGCTCAGACCACCCGCACATCCACTAGAGAGAGAGGGCAGCACGTGAGGATAGCCTTGCTGGGTTTGCTTTTTGGCATGTTGGCCGTCATGCGTGCGCAGAATGATTGATGATCTCCAACACTAAATGTGCTTTGATGGTGATTTTTATTTGTTCAACTTCACCAGCGTATTCCTTGGCGTACACACTCGGATACCTGCATACATACATGTTTACTACACACGATTAAACGGATATCAGTTAAGTATGTAGGTCGCTGCCAGTATTTTAAATTTAGCTTTGTGGTTAAGAGGCGGTGCAAAATGGTTAAAGGCGCGGCTGTAATAATGGATGGATCTACTTCTTTCTAATAAAATGCTTGCCTATCAAAGGGAAATAAATGCACGCCTACATATGTATGCAAAAATCCACTGTAACTCCGCAAATTGCGAATAAAATTTTATGTGTTCAGCGCGTTTGGGACAGAAATAAAAGAATGAATTTAATTGATATTAATGCAATTTTTATGACTTATGCTAGATGTAATGGTGGTAAATTTATTGCTAATACATACATACCTACATACATATCTACTTGATTATAAGAAATCTGTGATTCATTTCCTTTCTCATTAATACTTGCTCATTAATTAAAAATGGGCGCGGCGGAAAAGCCAATTCTCAATTTTTATAAGGGGTTTTCAAATATAGAGGATGGAGTAACATTGGAGTTAAATTTAAATGCCTAAAAGTGTGTACTATTAAAAAACCACTTTGTGGAAGCAAATTAAATTACGGTCTTATTTTCCCTGATAAAATTGAGGAAGTTGGATGCTTTCACTTCTGTTATCTCTTCCCAGCTAACTAGTGTCAGGAGAACTGAACATTAACATAGGAAATCGTAAATCGTTCCTTTTTTACACGAAAAGCTTCTCAGTTCCTTTCTTGTTAAGCATCGACCGTAAAAGCTTTGAAACTTTATAATTGTCTTGGTTGGTCCATGCGTAGGTCATTTGTTACAGCTGCAAATCGTAAATCGATGGTTATAGTGAGGTACCCGCCCCACCGATCAGCATTTTCGAGCAATGCCCAGCATCTCATAGGCTACCTCGTTATCTATGATATTGCTATGCCTAAACACGCAACAGAGTAATATTGTTGTTGTAAATTTTGGTGAGTTTTTCTAATTTTTGTACACAGTTTGGAATTTGGACTTATATGGTTATTGTTAAATAATGATATGCATTTTTATAAAAGAATAATAAATATTAAGTAAATAAAGAAAAGAAAAATTTCAAATTTTGAGCGTTGCATACAACCACATCATCATAATTCCTTCAGCTCTACGGATTTCGTCACAAAACTACATAACTTCAAATCAATGCAACGCCAGAAACAAAGTAAATTTGTTTATAAGGAAGATATTGGCATCATATTCACTTGTATCTTTTTATTTGGATGATAAGTGTCCTGGTCGATGGGTTCAAGATTATAGCAACCCTATGCTAGCAATGCGCGCCATTTCCTAACTATATTTGACTTCACTACTTTGGGTCATAACATTTTCAATGCCACATAGCTCTCAACAAATACGGTGTCTTTCCTTGATAGAGGAGAGATTCTGCACTCGTCAGGAAAATAATATGCAGATTCTCCGCAATTAGGCCCGCGCAAACTTCTATTTCCGTTTTTGAAACATCGGTGTAGATGGAAGTTGAAACTCGTTAAGGAATCCTGAAGCAGAAGTACCACAAGGACGTATTGTTATCTGTGTTGATATCTAAGACTTTACAGATTGACAATAATTTTGTACTCTATAAATTATCGCAACTTGTTTGCAATTGCAGATTTGTTTTCGGTTAAAATGATGGTAGGTCTATATAGCTAAAAATCACGGGTATGCCAGAATAAGAGACTCTAAAGAGAGTCCCTTACCCAGTCTGCCACAAGACAATATCGGCTTTCCTAATGAATCCTGAAAGGGCCTTGGAAGTCGAGTTCCGTATTATTGGAACTTAAAAATAAGTCGATCTTTGTCTAGCCAAGGCCGGACAACCGCAAAAAATCTCTTTGCAAGTTTCTTCATCGCCAAGGCAGGGTCGGAATTCTAACTCTCCGATAGCACTTATTCTGTACATATAAAATCGCTGTTGGTCGTGACCCGTTAGGTACGCAGAGAATACCACGATATTATTTCTGCCTTATTAAATAATATCCGATCTATTAACAGGGTAGCTGAAGAGCCTACGCTTCCCAGGACTTAGGGTCTGATTATGCACACTTCGCATAACTTCGCACAACCATTTGTACCAGTGCACTAAAAATGTAACTTAAGAAAATGTGAAGCAAGATCTAAACTCAACAGATCGCTAAGTTCTTAAAAGTTCTGCTAATTTCTGGGTAATGGAATACATACAAAATACATACAAAGTACATACGAAATTACAGTTTGAAGTTTATGCAAAGTTGTGCGAAGTTATGCGAAGTATGCATAATCAGACCATTATACGTACCTNACAGTTTGAAGTTTATGCAAAGTTATGCGAAGTATGCATAATCAGACCATTATACGTACCCACTCAGTGATTAGGGTTGTCGAAGAGAACCAACTGAAACAATAAAATGGTGCCCGTCATAGAAAGACAGCTGAGAATCATATTCATGCGCCAACTCATCAGCGGCCTCGTTGCTTTCGATCTCATAGTGTCACCTAACACAGTGTTACTGTATTTTCTGATGCCAGACCTGCACCGCTCTGTTCTCCATCCTAGAACCGTCTGTGTACCAATGTATGTGCATGTCTGGGATCAAGGGCAGCCACTCCGTTTGTACAATCTTCGCAAGCTGGGATTTTCAGATGGAACTTTCTGCAAAAGCATAACTCTGGAGTCAGAAGCTTCGCATATTTCCAAATCAGGTATCTTTCCAAGAGTACTTGCGAGAAGCCTCTTTTTCATTTTAAATTTTACGCACTGAATTCATTGTTTAGGTTTACGCAATTAGTATACAAATTTTGGCTGTAAATTTACAAGGTTTTCGCTTTAAAAAGCATTTGCAAGTTTAGATGAATACCCTGATTATGGCTTATTTAATAAGACTGTCACAACTCAAAAACAGAGATTTGCGAGCTAATGATGCGGAGTTGTGCATTGTAGCATGTTTCATATGTGTAAAATCTTGTGCAGTGTGCGTGTGAGAAGAAAATATATTTAGCTGCAACCAAAAGTATAAGTGTTACACATACCAAAGTAAATATTTATTCGAGCAAAATTTCCGCATTAGCATTTTCTTATTCCTATTTACAAAAGTGAGCTCGCAAAGGAAGGATTATAACCGTATATGCGCTGTGTATATGTTTATTTTAACTTTTTCTACCACTAACAATGTGAAATAAATTCACACACATTTATTTGTGCGGTTTCATATTCTGTAAGTGAAAGTGTAAATAATAGAAGCTACTTTGCACTTAAAATTCTATAAAGCAAACAATTGTGATTTTTAAGTGAGTAAGGCAATTAGTAAGGATGAGTTACATTCCAGCATATGCACTAATTTTGTTTCACTTGGGGGATTCAGAAGATGTCTGAAGTATTGTAATATCTTACAGTAGTAGTAACATTTTTCAATGTGAAATAACCAGTGCCGGATTAGCGGCAAGGCCAACGGGGCCGAGGCGCAGGGCCCCCACATATGGGGTGATGACGAAAGAACAAAAAAATTCTTTTCAGGGATTAAGTACAGAAAATATCGCTGGGTATTAAGAAGATGTGTCATAACCATCAATACATCTTGCGGAACCTAGCTTAGCTTCTTCTGGCTCTGGTAGGATTCTCGACTCACCTAATAATGGAGTTTTCCTTAAGACGCTGGAACTAATAGCTCAGAATGACCGAGGGACATATCAAAGAATACGGAAGTGAGGGACAAGGACAAGTGAATTATTTTTCAACAACCGGATCAAAAAGACAAAATATGCATACTAACTATTCCATCTCTGTTCATAAACAAGACTGCCGGGGTCAGCCGTTTAACACTGCATGCAACATGAACGGCAAGTACGAAGGAATGCAGGCGAGAATTTCAAAAGAAAGCACGTGGTAAAAAGCAAATAATTAATGATACTGTAAAAATTAAAATATAATTATTTTATTTCAATTAATTGTATGTAATTTTTAACTCAAAAAGAGGCCCACACATAAACATATGTATGTACATATAACGGCCACGGGCCCACACATTCTTAATCCGGCCCTGGAAATAACTGACAGTTTTAGGACATTCTCAGGGTATAAAAAGAGCTGAAGTGCGTTTCTTAACATTGCGGTATACCCTCAATTGTGAAATATAACATTTTTTCTCTTTTATCGATAAGTGATGGGGTACATATGTATATTACTGGCTGTAATATGTATGATTTTAATTGTTTTAGATTAATTTAAAACAAATAAATTGTTTTTTCTTTACAGAAAAAGTTTTTAACACAAACAACAAAGTGCGATCAACTAAAAAAGAAAACAGAATACCATAATTTTTTTTTTTTTTTGAGTTGATCGCACTTAATATCTAGTTATGCGATATGTACTTTGTGCGAAAGAAAATCTGTGACACCGCCAGCAAAAAAAATTTCAAAAATCGGAGATGTGTAAAAAAACTTTCTTTCGAAAATATTTTTAAAGAGGGTTGACACCTGTTTAAAAAGAATTAAATTTAATTAGTTACTAATTGTAAACGAAACTTGTTTGAAAAAGCTTTATTTCGAAAATATTGGTCAGCTGTTTAAATCTTAAATTCAGTTTTATAACAGATCATAATAAGGATGTCAAACGAAAGATGTTTAAGAAAACTTTATACAAAACCGGATTTATGTCACCGTTACCATTTTAGTCAAAGTCATAAGTAGAATGCGGACTTTTATGCAAAATACGGAGCCTAGAAATATCTTCCATATAACTATAAGCAAGGTATAAACTTTTATACATTTTGTTTATAGTTAATTGGTACATATTTTTAGGCTCAGTTTACTGCATAACATAAAAATCCGCAGTCTAGTCATAAGCGATCCGAGTGCAATATTTCATCTAAATCAATGCAGCCCTTTCTGAGTGAAGAAAGATTCTGCATATCATCGGCATTTAATATCATCTAACTCGAAATAACCTTGCACCGATTAAACAAACTTACCGCACATCTATACGTCAAGGTCTTTACTTTGACCTCATATACTTGAAATTTGAAAGAACGGTGCAAATGTAATGATCTTCATAGAAATGCCTTCTCGCATAATATACGTATATACAGGGTGGCGCCGAATGAGCTATATGGTTTAAATGGTTTATAACTTTTTTATTTATGCGATTATTATAATTTTTTTTTTTATACAGTATATTATTGGGGAATTTTTTGCAATTAGCTTTGAAAAATGATATCCTGTTAGTGATGTCCATTTTCTGCTTCGCACATACGTGCTCTTTTTAGAATATTTTCCATAACTTTGCGCAGAATTTCGGGTGTAATGGCCATGATTTCATTTCGAATGTTGCTTTGGAGTTGGAGAATGGTTCTTGGTTTGTTAACGTACACTCTTTCTTTTAAATATCCCCAAAGGAAACTGTTAAAAAGAATTCAAACCATATAGCTCATTCGGCGCCACCCAGTATTATAACCAAAAATTTGAGGCTTTTTTGGCCGAAATTACGATTTTTTTTAAGGTAAAATGACGATTTTTCAGCAAAAGCATTCGGCAAAGCTGCTGGCAGGTCATTTCCAGGCGTGGATCCCGTTGGCATAAAGTAAAAAAGAAAAAACTTTTATAAAGAATTCAAACCATATAGCTCATTCGGCGCCAGCCAGTACTTATTTATATGGGTATGGCTTTTCGAAAAGGTGGCAAGCCTAATCATAAATCTCTTTCGATTTGCACTCACATTTTAATATTTCCTAAATCTTGGGTATAAGTTAACAAAATTCGACTTTTCATACAAGTGGAAATCCTTTTCAAAAATATATTCGAATTAAATTTTCTTAAATTTCTTTCGTCTGGTATTGTGATGCATATTTTAATCAACTTGAATATTATGTTTTAAGCATAAGGCAACGCCCTAAATATAGTTCAGAAATAAAGCCTTTTCAAACCCCTTTCGATTGATATCAATATTTTAATAAGTCACTTAACTTATTAAATTATTTTGAATTTAACTTTTTTAATTGGTGGCAACCCTCTTAAACACTTCAAAAATATTCTTAGTGTTCAAACCAAAGATTTTTTAACGCCCTTTCATTTGGCATAGTAGTTAAATATTTCGTTGTGTATAAGTTCATTAGCAGTTAGCAACCCTCTTCAAAATAGTTACCAGAGGCGCCGAAGAGTTTTCTTTGGTAATAAATTCTGTCATCAAAGAATTTAACCGGGTTTTCTGAATTAAAGTAGTTATAGGAAGCACTCAAATGCATCCTGGTGTGACTCCACTTGATAAAATAAACTTGCCTAAATTTGATTGGTTGCAAATTGGAGATTTTGTAATGGGCTAAAAACTTTGTTGAAACAAGGAAAGAGTTGGAATCAATCGAATTAGAATGACTAAATATCAGGCAATTCGATCAAAAATTCGAATACTAAAATTTTAGAAACTTCGAATTCAATTTCAGACATTTAGCTGTCTGCAGAAGCTGGCGTTTGCTTTCTTGATAATAGTGGTATTCACCAAATTGAGTAAGTGGCCTGACACTCTGGCAAAAGAGCAGATCAGCTCAAGCAACGACTATTGCCAATTGCTCTTTTGCTATACTGCCCGGCCACTTGCTCACTTTGGTGAATACCAGTAATATTTTAATCTACCCATGCATGTGAATCCTTACCACTTACCACGTAAGTTACACAAAGACATTTAAAGGCGGATTCATCGTTTTAGTTTTGAACTTTTCTTCCATTTGGGTGCTGTTGCGTTTCTCTCTCAGAGAAACAGAAAGAAAAGTTCAGAACTAGAACGATGAATCCGCCATAATAGACGCTTAATTCGTGCTTTTAAAATTTTTTTTATGATTTTTGTGTCAATTAATGTCCCCAAGAAGAAGAAGTCATGATTTCATGTTGCACCTGATGGCTACACTGAATATTTCTTTGGAAATAAAGGCACGTGTATGTATAAAGTATCGTCGGCCCTGGGCTAAAACATCGCTTATTGTTTCCACCAATCCCACTTAAATTTCGTTTCTCTTCTTTGCACTCATCTATCAAACAACAAAAATGTTTGGCTTACAGTGCGTATGATGAACGGAATGTAATTAAGTTACGTATACGCATCGCTACTTTCAGAAATATAAAATATGTTTAATGTTAATTCTTGGTACTTTGAAAAACAAAATAAAAAACAAAATAAACAATCAATAAATCAAATTGAAAAGTTTATGCTAAAGGATAGCTCGCAAAAGTTGAAATCTGTAGAAGGCTAAAATACGTGCCCGCAATCTCAGACGCCTTACAAACCAGAGTGGAATAGGGAGGCAACTTTCAGATTATTACGCATCATCAAACACGTTTACGCCTTCACGGCTTTGCTTTAACATCAATATGGCAACACAAAAAATACCAACAATATAATCACTGCTACATATTCGCAGTGTGAAGACAGCGACANGAGGCAACTTTCAGATTATTACGCATCATCAAACACGTTTACGCCTTCACAGTTTTGCTTTAACATCAATATGGCAACACAAAAAATACCAACAATATAATCACTGCTACATATTCGCAGTGTGAAGACAGCGACGAAAGGAAATTGCGCGCAGTTGAAGGAGTGATAAAAATCTGATATGATGATTACGTGCGGACTTAAGACATAACAAGTGAGTGGAGAGCGATGGAGAGGTACAATAAACGTAGTAATGGGAGACAAAGTGAAAAGACAATGGGTTGCCGGTGGAAAGATAAACTGGAATTTCATGAAAGTTGCTTTCAGTAGCATGAAAATTGCGTTGTTTCTCTCTCGTTTCTTTATATGCCGTGAAGTTGCTTGCCTAAACTTTTGTTCTTGTTAGCTTTTGTGAAGTGAAATTAAAAAAGCAAACATGGCTTTGGCGTCACAATTTTTTCGTTCCACAAAACGTGAAGCAAACAACAAAGGCTGCGGACAGAAAGGGGCAGCAGTAGCACGAACAGCATGTAAACTCAGTGACTTTATAGCCACAATTTGCCATGTAAGCACTTTAGCAACTTAAGTTCTTAGGCACTGAGACACTCAAGCCCTGCGCCACTCTTGGTTATAGCTACAATGTCTCAAGCAGCTGCAATAGAAACAAAAAAACAATTCAGCATCTAAAATTATTTGTAGGCCTCGCACTACCCCCTACAATTCGGCTGGTGTTAATTAAGCGCCAAACACGCAGCAGACAGCAAGGCAGACAACTCTTTCTATGTTTAATACTATGCTGGTAGAGGGGCTTTTTTGAAGGAAATAGCTCTCGCTATGACGTAGAGCAAAATTAGCCAAATAAAAGTTGTTTACTTCAAACAGAGCACACTTTTTAAATGAACAAATTGCAGCTTTAAATGACAAGCTTTAAGTAAATTGGCACTCACCATCCAAGTGCCTACACTGAGAGAAAAAAACACATTTGAAACAAATAATTGTAGCACTTGTAAAATTGTAAGGAAATAGTACTTGCCACAACAAGAACATCTTTAATACAAAACTAGCATGTTTATTTCAACAATTTTCTCATTTTGAACTAACAGCGCCGCTCTTCGGATAACAGTTTACACGCTGTTAAAAATAAACAAAAGTAAAACTGTTAACAACAAATGTAAAGTGGTTGGATTTAAAACTTTAGCTGTTGAATTTCAGTTACAAATTGCATTTCAGCGTGGCTGTTGATTTAAAAGCAAATCTTTGCGCCAACAACGAAATTTACAAGAAGTATCGGTACCTCTAAAAGTAAAATTTTTGTGACAATAGCATAATCCGTAATTGAAATTACCGCAGAATTTGTTGAGAAAATTAAAGCCGCGTCATTTCTGTGGCAATTGTTTTCCGAAGCAGGCGTTTCTTTCAAGTTCAAAAATATGGATCTGATTATTATAAATGTGTCCGAAGAAATTTTTGAAAATGTTGAACATGAAAGTTATTTACTTGGAATGGCGACGGCACAAAAATTTTGTCTGAGTGTTCAATTAAATCCGTGGAGATATTAAAAATGATGCACACTCACGATATTGATGAAATTTTTAACATCAGGACAAAGATATTAATATAAATAAGTATAGAAAAGCTTTATATTATCATGTCCTTAATAAACATTCCATCGTATTATTTACTAGATTCAAAACACTTTTATTTGTTCAATTTACTGCACTCAATAATACTACCTCCGCTCAAAACGACATGATAGTATATTTAGTAAATCTAAATAATTTCAAACAAAAAGAAGACGAAACGAAGGTCTGTGCCAAAGTTGTTGTTATTGGTGATTCAGTCGAAAATCTGTCAGAGTTTTACGTCTATTTGGATAGCTTACGCTACAAGGTACCAACCTTGCTTCGCGCCCTGGACCTGGTAATAAATATATGTTTCATATTTAATTTAGAATATTCAGCAAAGAGCAAATATGTGTAGATTTTTTTACAAGAAAAGAAAATTCCAAAATTACAAAATATTTTTTCTAAACTAAATAATGTCCAGTGAGAAGTACTTATTCCACGAATTTTTGCTCTATTTGTAATAACTTTTCACGCTAAGTTAGCTTTTCATTTTAATGAGGAACATAAAACACCAATAACTTATCAGTGCTTATTGCGATTTTTATTATTATTATTATTATTTTTTTTTAATTTCCAAATATGTACAAAATAAACTTACATTTGGGGTATTCACAACGGTGTCGTAAGTGTCGTATAGTTGTATGTCGTAAACTTTAAACGCCAAAAAAAAATATATTACGGGGGTTCGCAAAGTACCATCAAAGTCATATTATGAATTTCCTAATCTAACTAATCAATTAAGTTTACGTTAAAATTTTTCTCAGTGTAAGCCAAAAAGATTGCACCTTTTTTCCAACAATTTCCACTTTTTCCCCAACAAATTAGTATTTGAATGAAATACGTAAGTTCATTCCGTCAAAGCTGTTCGTCGTTGGGACCTCAAAGTCCAAGTTTTAATTTAACGGCTTCATATTTTTGTATNATTACAAAATATTTTTTCTAAACTAAATAATGTCCAGTGAGAAGTACTTATTTTTGCTCTATTTGTAATAATAANTGTTAACTCAAATAAAAAGTATTTAAAACAACAATTTATACACTTTTAATTTAAGTGCGAAAATCGTTGTGTTAAGTACTAATTAAGTTAAAAAATCAACAGTCATTGCGCTGTTGCTTTAAATGCGAGTAGTTGTTGGGTACTATTTAACCAATAAAAGTTGTTCCAAATACATATACAATTGTTGGATGTACAGTTTTTTTTCTCGGTGTAAGTTTATATTTTCGCTTCTTTTTCATTGCTTCAGCGAGGCAGTAACCATAACTCGGGGCAGTGAAAATTAATTCCTCGTCATTTTTTGCAGCAACATTGAAGTTTATGTCACTCGAAAAGTTTTATTTGTTCACGCTGTGCATTTCGCCTTCAGGACGGTGTTTGGCATACTCAATTTTAACTTCAGCATCATTTGCGGGCCACCAATGTAACGATGACGGTCGCTGCAGCCGAGTGGTAAGAAGTTCGATCCTTGGTCGAAACAACAGTTAAAATTAGAATTTTTTTTTCTAACCAACCTTAATATTCGAAATAGATGATATGCTCCAGGCTTAAGAGCAACGATGTGCGTTATTTGCTTAAAAAACACCAGGTAATCCTAAAAAAGGGTAAAGGGGTTTTCCTACGTACATTGGCTAAAAGAGTGACGGAGCATCTGAACTGAATTTAGCATTTTTTATTATTTTGCAATATTTCGTTGTTGGCGTATTTTGAAAAATCTACCAAAAATTTGGCTTTGCAGCCAGACATTCCCGTTTTGCGCCTGCTTTGTTCATTTATTATAAATTTTTCTACCAACTTAGTATTTAGATGTTTGGATTTGCTGCAAAGAGAAGATTTTTTATAAAGATAAATGATTTAAAGCTAAATAAATATTTGCTAGTGATACAAAATAAACCATTGCACTAAAAATAGATGATTTCAATTACTTAAAAAATATTTATCAGTTTTTTTTTAATTTTCTTAATTTCCAATATTTATCTATAAATAACTATGAAGTGTTACAAATATTTTTAAACAATTTAAAACATCAAGTACATGTCTTTTCCGAATATTCAAGATGATTTTAAGAAATTTTGTTAATCTTCTAAGCAGATTGAAAGTCCTCTCTCGATGTACGAAAACCACACTGGCGATTACAACGCCAAATAAGAAGAAGGCAAAGATTGAATAGCAATGTGAACAGGCTCCATTGCTTTAATTACTTTGGATTTCATTCCACTTTTCATGAAACTTCACGAAAATTATGCATATTATTTTGATTCTCTTGCATAGCCTCCCTGTGTGGATAGTAAAGTTGTTAAAATTGCACTTAAAACGTTTTTAAGGATTTAAAGTATACTTGGAACTACAAGAGAAGAAGAACGGGCTAAGCAGACGCACTTTCAACTGAAAAAATGCGATCTCTTGGAAAAGAAACTTAAGAAAATGCAATGTTTTTGACAGCTGAAGCATAGCTTGATCGCTTGAAAAAAGTATAGCTGACGTGCTTGCAAAGAATGGCATTTCTCTTCCACTTTCGCTATTTGGTATAGTTTTGCATGCCGCTCGCCACCTGCACATCTAAAATGCAAAAAATCTTTCTCACAGAAGTCGCAAATATTTTAGCCTTGCCCTGTGGTGAGCAAGGGAGAAGTATCCATTCCCATGGATGTACTGATAGATCATATTGTATTAAGGACAGGCTTCCGGTGACATATAATTTCTTTTGCAGGGACATAAAAAGAATAGCTTGAAATCGCTCATATGTACACATGAGCCGTTCAGTGCACAAATTGATTAACTCCATTAACAAAAACTTGGGAGATGCGATCAAATAATGTACATTATTTTTTAAAATTTTCATTTATATCGAACGCGTTGACTTTTCACTTTTGGTTTCCATGGTTTTACTATGGGCGGATGACAAATTTTCGGTTGAACTTTTTTCAGGCGAAACTCGATAAAGCAGAATATAAAATCAAATAAATGAGGTTCATATAAATATTATGTACTATTGTATGTTATATAAAGTAAAGTGATAAACGTAATAAGTTATGATAATGCTAAGTGCTTTGACGCTTAAACTTAAGATTTTTGAAAAAGTGGAGTTAATCGTTAAGCACCTGAAATAAAATTGCGGCATGACTAAATGGAAGTAAATGACGTGAGCAATAGTAGTAAAAAATTGTATTTCATAGTAGATTTTTGTATATATGAGTAAAAAATTCCTGAACTGGCCCCTCATTTTCACAAAGTAACGAATATTGCAATAAGTATTTGCATTTTTTAGCTTGAGTATCCACAAATACATCAGCAAAATATTTCGCCAGTATTCGATTTTTTAACATATATTTTTTTTAATTTAATGTTTATGGATCTTATGCTGGATTTCCACTAGGCATTAAATGGCAAAATGACAAATGACAAAGTCCGTCCTTAAAAAATAATCGTGTCATAACATTAAAAAAATAATCATTAAGATCATTTCCACATGGCATTTTTTTAAATGGCAGACATTTTTTGTCATTTCGATGCCTAGTGTAAATTCGGCATTATTTTTGTAATAATTATTGCGACCAAAGTTTTCATGTGATTTTCATGAAACTTTGTGAGTACGTAAAAAAATTTGTTTTCTAAAATATGATAGAAAATTTTTTTTTAAATGTTTAGGTTTTCAAACTTTTTTAAAACTTTATTTAATTTAAATATATATTTTTTTAATTGCTGGTTGTGATTTTAATCGCGTTTAGATGACAAAATGTTCCTTACAATATTTCTTGTTAATATACATTAACATTGTTAACATATGCCAACCAATATTTATGTACTAAGATTACAGGTTTACATAAAAAAGTGTATGCATATTAAAAGAAACCTATATATGCCTATGTTATTCGACATGCTGAATGCGAATCCGAGGTCCGTTAGCCTCCATCACGTCAGTTTCGTGGTCATTTGAAGGTCAAGTAGGAAAAAATTCATTGAATAAACCTGAAAATTCAAAAAAATTCTTCTCAATTTGACCTTGGAATGACCTTGGCATGACCTCTAGATGGCCTTGAGGAATCAAGAGACCTCAATATTCGGTTTCAGCGACAACAAAAATAAATTACTTTTTATTTTTATTGAAGTTGACCCTAAAATGACCTCGAAGCTGACATTGTGGAGGTTTACGGATCTCGGGTTCGGGTTCAATGGACNCTCGAAGCTGACATTGTGGAGGTTTACGGATCTCGGGTTCGGGTTCAATGAATTTTTCCATACTCAACCTTCAACTTTACTCATTTCTACTCACCATAGGAACTATATCTAGAAGATCTCTTTGGGCACAGTATGAAACCAAATTAAAGTTTAAAGATGGTGTGTTTTGGAACAAATTTCGGTCATCCATCATCTATGATGGCGTTATTCTCTTCTACGTCAGACAAGTGCTCGCTGCACATAAAATGACTAAAATTATGAAATTTATGCCGTTTTCAAGAAATAATACTCTAAGAAATATGTACATATATATTTATACGTAACTATATACAAGTAAGGGAGTACCAGAATTATTTTTGTACAAGTTATTTATACGCTACTCTTACTTAAAAATTATCTGCATATAGCATTTCATGGTTTTGTTAAAAAGAAAGGAAATTAACGTTATTGTTTCAGAGTATGTATGTGTTTTGAATCTTTGAAGGAGCCGCCTCCCACTGATCTTTATGGGGATTTTGAAGTTCACTCTACAGATTTTTCTACTTTCGCCAACCAGTGTAGTCTTTTTCCATATTTTTCTTAAGTTTTATCCTGTGAAGTTTGCTAAACTCAATACTAGCAATTTCGTGTCGCAAATTCTTTGCGGAGTGTAAATAATGTGTAGGCTTTGCTGGTTAAGAGCCAATTACAGCTGAGCTGAGCTGAGCTACTAATATCGCTAGCTTACACTCTAAAAAATGTTCGTGTAAATTTGCGCATATAAAAAGAGGTAACCAGTTTCTTCTTCTAATGTGTGCAAATTAAACACGGTCTGTTTAAAATTGAGTAAATATGACCGCTTAATGGGCCGTATGAATAATAACTAAGAAATTGCTTTTGCTTGAAATTTCATACCTTTTACTTCAATTTTATTTGAATAAATTAAGTAAAAGGTCTGAAATTTGAAGAAAAAGCAATTACTTATTTTTATTCATACGGCCCAATGTTTATTATTAGTAGAAAATGTATTTTTACTTTTGAAATTTATGCAATTTTAAACATCTCATATGCGGATATTTTAAACACCTAATGTTAGAAATCAAATCTTGAATACCTTATGCGTATATTTACACAGATTCTGGTTGAAAAATAGACACTTTACAGTAGCAGTTTTACATGCACTTTTTAGAGTGTAGAGTGAAAAGTCTACTTTTTGTGAAAACTCATATTTTGATATAGGAAGCAAGAGAAATTCAAAATGCTTCATTACCAAAAGGACTAAGGTATTTGTTTTTTTACTTCCGGTCTTTTATCAATGAAAGGCCAAATTTGCTAAGTTCAAAAATAAAGAAATACTAAAACTCTAAAATAATACCAAATCCTTTCATGAACATCGAATCCTCGCCATTCGTATAGAGAGTTGATTTTTCACGAAAAATGCTGTGTTCAAAGACATGCAAAATATTTGAACAAAATGGTTATAAGTTGTTATTTAGCTCTTCTGTAAATTTAAAAAAATGGACTTAGCAACTTTTCACTTTAAGCCAGCGATATGTATGTATGTATGTATGTACATTCTCGCATTCGAATCGTAAATATAAAAAAAGATCACGGAGAGCTCAGTTCATAGATGTACATACATACATATATTTCTATCGGACTCGGAACATTTCTGAAAAGTTCCTTTTACTGGCATTTATATACAACTTTCAACTTAAGCTCTTCAAACACCGCCACCAATCATTTGCGCCCACCCAAAAAAGCATTGCTGTGCCTACACTTACAAAGCAGTAAAACCCGAATTGTTTTCTACAGAACCTGCCACTTGTATGCTTTCCATTGAATCCGCCACTTTTGCCAACGTCATCAAACCAGCACACAGCAACACAATGAAAACATCGTTGAAATGTTTAGAGTGAGTGTAAAAAATGGGCTAAATGTACGCATTGTTTGATAGCCATTGAATATAGAGTGTAAGTACCCAGCCAGCGAAAAATCCACCCGAAAAAGCAAAAAAAGTGGGTGGAGTGCGGAGGTAACCGATTCCATTTGCGGATACTTTGACGATCCGTTTTTTCAATAAAGTTTGCGGCAGAAACGTTCGTACAGCCAAGTACCGAAAATTGTTTGCGAAGCGGACACTTTTTGGCTATTTTTTCCTGAAATTGGTCTGATTGAATTTCTTGTTTAATACGCTTTCCTTCTGCACTTCGCAGATACTTTTTCATGGTTAAAAATAAAATAAATTAAAATAAATTGAAGAAAGCGCCTGACGGAATACGAACCCGGCACCTTCTGGATGCTAACAAATAGCGGCACGCTCAGCCACTGCCGACTACGCATCCATGCTTTCAAATGTTTATCTTGAACAAATGAAACACAATTATTGCTTTCAAATGTAATCAACTTTTTCGAACGTTTCGAACGTTTTCCGGATACGGAAATGAAGGACAACTGCAGTCGTTTTCTATTCGTTTGCGGATACGGAAAATTTTCTCTGCTGGGTGGGTAAGTATGTGTGCATCCAGAGAATGTTTATACGTGAATGTGCTGAGTGAATAAAAGATTGCCAATAGCAGCCATTCAATGTGTGCCAATTTCTTTGTTGTCGTTTTTTTGGTTTACTTTTATTTTTTATGTGGTTTCTCTCTTTTTGCTTTTTTAACGCTTTTTAACAGTCATCTAACAATCACAAAATCACCAGCAGCATCACAGCAACTCACTTGCACCATCATCGCTACCCTTTTGTTTGCCCTCTTCCTCAGCAGCGTTGTGCCTCTTCATCAGCGCCATAAATTGAAAAGCAAGCGGGATTGAAAAGAAAAGCGTGCTGAATTGAACAGATTTCGTGCCAATGTTTTTTTGCTTGCATTGGTCGTGCGACTATTGTTCATTTGGCGTTGGGTGGGTATTTGTATACTGGGTTGCCTGGCAGTCTCCAGCTTCTCAACCTCAAACCACAAACCAATTCAGCAATCAAGGAAAACCCAGAAAAAATAGGAAGTAGGGCAGAACATTTTTAAGGTTTTCGCTGCAATTTAACAAAACGGCACAGAAATTGGCATAGTTATTTTCGCTTCTACGTTTGCCAAGGGAGAGCTAATACATATGTAGTTAATATGAGCATGTAGCACATTGAAATGTGTGTGGAAGGAAGTGGGTTGGTAAAAGTGGTAATCGTTGTTGAGCACAATCGCTCAAAACCACTAAATCCTAGGTATACCTAGAAATTCAACCAGTTGGAAAATGAGAATAAGATGAACGGGGCCAATATTCTGAATGATGAAAAAATACCTACATATCCATCTAAATGTTCGTCGAGATACGAAAATTAACTAATATCAGAATTGAGATTTAAAACAGGAATTTCGTATAATTTAGGGCTGTGCGATTAATCGATTACTCGAGCAAGTTGGTTAATAAGTTATTCGGTTAATCAATTACTCGAATAATCAAGATTTTGATTACTCAAAGTGACGATTAATCGAGTTACTTGAAATATGATTACTCCAGAAAATTAATTTTGCTCGTTAAAAGAGTTTGCTTTGGAAAATGCTTATTTTCTTTTTTACATACTGTTTCTGAAAAAAATATTTCATTTTAATTTTTGAAAACAGAAACGTCGTTTTCAAAGTATCAAGGAACTTCAACTACTTTATATGTAAAGAGTACTATGAAATGTTGATTACTTATTTTACTCATAATGCTGATTAATCATAAAGCAAATTACTCAAATATTTTTTGGTTTTTCGTTAATCAAATTTTGATTACTCGAGTAACTGAACTTTTTCGAGTAACCATAATTTCCAATGAATCGAATAATTGAGTTATTTACTTTATGATTAATTAAAATTTTTAATAATCAAGTAATCGCACGGCCCTAGCATAGTTAAAACCGTGTGGGTGCGTGCAAATAGGCCTCTGTGGTGTAATGGTAAGCAGTACGCGCTTCCAATCCGCAGAGCCTGCGCTCAAGCCTTGGACAAAGCAACATCGCAATAAAATTTAAAAACAACTAAGTTTTAGCAAAAAACCGACTTAAAAAAAAAAATATATATATACAGATTAGTATGGGACCACCTCCGAGACACTACCTTTCCGATGCAAAAAGAATTTTCGAAATCGGTTGACGTGGTCCAAAGTTATGCGGTAACATACAAAAAAAAATAATATTCCGCCGAACTGATAACCTCCTCCATTTTTGGAAGTCTGTTAGAAAGGTTTTTTTTAAGTACCTTCTTTTTCTCTAAATAATTCTTACCCCATTGGTAGAGGGCTTGATTTGTGTGCTAGATTGTTGTAATGCCAGTAGTTGAAGGCTTGCTCCAGCTACTAGTCGCTAAAATTTCCTCCAATCCCGTCGCAAGCAGATTTCCCATGTGAACTTGCAACAAAGTTCAATTCTGCCATTTCCTTGAAGGGATTTTCGTGATTTCAGACCTTTAGTAAAGTTAATATGATTTATTCATATTGCTTTTGTAGTTTACACACCTTTCTCTCATTCAAAAATATACAATTTCATAAAATTTCAATGTCTAATTATCATACTGCTCGAGATTTAGACGATCTAGAGTCCATACGCGTAAGTAGCCAATTACGCCTATTTAGGTACTTAAAGTTGACATTATAGTCATGCTTTAATGTAAAAAAATAAAATTAAAAAAATGCCGTAATCAAAAAAAATCAAAAAGAAAAATGTTTACTAATTTTTTTTCTTTCTTTATATGATATGATATGACTCAAAAAAATTCTTAAAAATCTTATTAAAAACTTGAAAATTTAGATGCTATTTTGCAGAATTTTTATAATTACACTGTACAACAAGCAAAAAATCATCCGGCGGTTCTCAACGGTTTCTAAAGCTTTTGAGTCTGCTGAATCCGATTCTGAAGTCAGAATTTTCGGGTCACCCTAGGTTTTCTGTAGAGGACGTGGTTTGTCCAGAAACCGACATTTGGAGAAAAAAATTTCTGTTCTTTTTATTGAAAAAGTGTAATTGAAAGTTTTTGGGGTCAAGGAATCATAATATAAAAATTATTTTTAGATTTGACCGCATGCATATGTCACTGTAGTTCAAAAAATTGATGTTTTATTAAATTTTTTAGTCATTTAGTTTTTAAAACATATTTTAATCAATATGAAATTATTGTAATGCAAAAAAATTTATTTGGAATAATTTTTATTAAGTTGGTAAAAAACCACAACAACCTATAACCAGCTGAGGTAGAAGAATTAGCTGTTTTCATAAATATCACTTGAACATCATCAGATTTTTTCCGAGACAAGGATTCGAATTCCCGTCTTGTCTGTCCGCAGCAGTTGTGAGTATTTGTTCATCAATCTTAAATTAAACGATTCACAAGATGACAAAAAATAAAAGTCCCACATAATTAATATGAAAAGGCGTAAATAATTATTATACCAAGACGTAAAAAATTTCGCTTGAAACAAGGCCACGTTTTTGATCTCAAATATTAGGATAATAATTGTATTGGGTCTCTGTAAAATATTTGATGTGCAATGAACGAACATTTTGCTAGTTCTGCTTAAAAAAAGATAACAGGAAATTCATATACATGTTAGCGTGGCCTTCAGCAATAGACAGGAACAAAACATTCTTCATTTAGAACTTAATGGTTGACTTAAATTCTACAGACGTGGGACTTATTTAGTCATCGATTCTGAAGCCAATAAAGCATCCTCTGGCTTTCCTAGTTTCTTCACCCACATCTTATTTCNATTTAGAACTTAATGGTTGACTTAAATTCTACAGACGTGGGACTTATTTAATCATCGATTCTGAAGCCAATAAAGCATCCTCTGGCTTTCCTAGTTTCTTCACCCACATCTTATTTACATGCAATTGCTTCAGCAGCTGTGCATTCGACACCATTGCTTTTAACCTTGGCGCAATGCTGCTGGTCGCTGAGGACACACACCTTCATCTTTTATTGTACTTTTTGGTAACAATTTGTATTCTATAGTCTCCAAGAAACCACGATTGCAACGCTTCTTTTGGGAGAACTCCAAAACTCCATTAACCGGATCGTCGAGTGTTTCGCGAGATATTTTTGATGCCACGTCTGCATTTTGTGACAGTCAATGGAAGAAAATAAATGGGTAGGTTCAGAAGGCGCAGCAGTTGAGCCTCCCAACCGTTGCTAACAAAATCAGTGATCGTTATGCGTCTTCTGAACGGCTTGACACATTAGCTGGTCAAGTTCAATTCTCAAAAGGTACACACCAACATGTTGTCTCAAATGATCAGAAAAATATTACGATCATCTATTACGCAACTGTTCAGTTGATCAGAAGTACACAACAACGCGTTCAGAAGGTGCAATCGCAACAGTTACTGAGCTGTTGCACCTTCTTAACGTGTCCAATGTGATTGTATTTTTATTTAGTTTTACATTTGTCATTTTGTTTATTTTGAACAAATATTTTGACGGTTAATTTGGAATTTTCCAATAAGTTTCCATGATCACCCACAGTCATGATGCAATAATACAAGGTGGTATCAGTTGTGACAGCTCGATTTGACACTACCTTAGCTCAGTAGAATGAGAAGAAAAACGGGAAGAAATGAATCCCCATATGGGGGAAACATATAAAATTTCACATTTTCTCCTTAACAAAATTTGCCTTTTTTATAGTATATTCGTTATGAAATGAAATAAAATAAGATAAAATACCTTTTTAAGAAAACAAAGTGTGTATACTGAGAAAAAATAAAAAGCATTCAACTGTATTAATGGGCATGGAATAGTGAAAGAAGTAACACTGTTTCACGTAAGGTAGTCAATATGGCGGAATTAGAGCGAGAAGTTGCCAACTAATAACACCTTGTATTATTGCATCATGACTCACAATAGTACCATAATTGAATTTGGCAGCACCTTACACTCAGTCGGATATCGTTATACGAGTTGATTTCAACTCGGTTAAAATATACGAGCTGTGTTGTTGCTTTACATGTAATATGAAATTTAAACCAGTGTTCTTTTGTAACTTGTATAGAAAAAAGATTACGCCTATTGGAGGTGGCAGTAAAAAAGCACAAACGGAGAAATGAGCAGACCGACAAACAGACAAATTCGCGGACACTTCTCGTTGTTAGATAAGCTTCAACGACGACAAGAAATGAAGTGAGTAGTGAAAGGAATAATTATTGCAACATCACTTATGTTAAAGCGTAGTTTGTCTCCAGCTGAGAAAGCAAGAGAGCACTGCGCTTTACTGTTCTACAACCAGTGAACTAGCTATATGGTTAGCAGGGATGAAAAAGTAGGTACATTTGTACCTTTTTCCGACGTTTGATGACTTAAAGGTACATTAGGTACAGTCAGTAGATTTTAGGTACAATTATTATTATTGACCCATATTCGCTTTTTGATTTCCGGAAATATATTTAAAATGCTTTCGAAGTTACTTACGGCAATTTGATTATTTTCTCTAGAATTGTTGCACCTATTAAAAGAAATCGGATAAATTAGCAGACTTTTCGTGTTGTTGCTGGATAGAGAAGTGTCTTTTTTTGTCTTTTTCGCCAATATTTTTTAGTAGTCAAAATTAGACAAAACCAACGCTTCTCCGATTCCCATTAGACTATAGTCTATAGATATAGGCTCAGTTAAAAAAAAACCTAATCATGTTTAAAGTACATCCATCCTTTTTATTCATGTTTTAAATAAAATTTATAAAAAAAAACTACAAATGAATGATGTAACTTTTTTTAGGTACAATCTTTCTCATTTAGGTACATTTATTTTATGATATTAGGTACAATCTGAAATTTCAATTTTTCATCCCTGATGGTTAGCCCGCTGCCGCTACCAACAACAACGAACAGCAAATCAACCGGCCAACGAACCAACCAAACAACAAACCAAAAAGTCACTCCACAGTGGCCGCGACCACTGTTCGCAAAATCCACAGTCGGCAGGGGTGTGAGGACGCTGCTTCTGACGCAACTAGGGACAATTGGCGACCGGAGGACATTCACGTCACATGCAATTCGAATTGAGGCGCTTCTGCGGTTGTTGCCGCTGATTGCAGTTAGCAAAGTAGCAGACGCACAAGTCACGTTGACAGTTGTTGAAAACATTGCGTAAATGACGAAAATTGCATGTCCCTGGCAGTTATACGTGGCAAAAGTTTTTAGTGTGGTGATGGTTTTAATGTGCGGGTAAAACAAACGGACCAGTCGTATGATTAATTTTCTAGCAACGCGTGTCAATATGGGAACATATCTTTGATGCAACTTTTAACTGTGAAGGTTTGGGAAAACTTATGTCATTTCATAATAAAGTACAAGCATAAGTTTTCCTCTAAGTACATATGTATCTGTAAACGTATACAAAGCGAAAATTGCAACGAGAAATTGTCGAATAAAATTTTTGAAACAAACTTTAATTAGGTAAATTTTAAGCACAAATCGAAACTTTGTTAAACAGCATAATAAAGCAGCTGGCAGTTGGCAGATGGCAGATGGCAGATGGCAGACGGCAGCAGGCAAAGAGCACAGCCAGCCACCTTAAAACTTAATTTACAGAACCCATATAGTACTCATGCACGCATGTGGTTACAAGTGTACGTAGATACATACTTATATACGCATGATACGCAAACATAAACCCCCATTGGGAAAAGTAGTACCGCATTAAATGCGTGGTAAATGAGCATTCTATGTATCCAAAAAGTCCCAAAAAAATCATATTACATACATTCCTCGATATTACGTATGTAAAATTTAATTCCCCACTTTTCGTGGGGCATCGCCATAGTGGAAAAATGCATTTTCGGACGTGAAAACAGCTGTTATACTGGTTACTTTTTCGACTACCATACATTCCTTTTTCCCACTGGGGCGCTACGGCAATGAAACAGGCAAATTTGTGAAGGGCTTAGCACTCACGGTGGGCAAGTTGTGCTCGAACGGGCGTTTGTTGACAGTTCAGCACCTTTAACGGTGGTTAGTTGCGAGTAAAACAACACAGAAATGGCGAGCGCTGGGAATTAAAAGCGTGGCTGCTCCGCTTTCGCTCATCTGTGTACACTTCTTTACATATGTATGTATGTATGTATACCGTGAAAAGTCGCGTTGACTGTAGTAACTGCCACCCTATAGGACCCATTAAATTTCGTAACATTGTTAAGTGGCATTTTAAAATTTTAACAAGCGCGATTGTTTCACCCCTTTTCACCGGCGCCACGTGAATGGTACTCACATGTTGGTAAACATACACAAAAAATCGCAAACATTTTAATTGCGGTTTTAGGCTCTCAAGGCGTTGAGCACTCAGCAAATTGCAAGAGATTTGCATGGGAGTTTACAAGTTATCGATGCTGGTTACGCTTTAAAGAATTGTGTGGAACATACATATGTATGTATGAACACGTGTTTTGTAAGCAGAAACGTCAAAGTGCTTTTGTTCAAGCTTAAAATTGATACAAAGAAGGATATGTCAGCAATCCAATTTCTATTAGGCAAAATGTCTGCGAATTTAATTGATTGCCGTTTGTATTAGGGAAATAAACTGAACTCGAAGACAAATGTCAAAACACAAAGAGTCAAGTAACTAATATCCGAAATATAACAGAAACAATGATATTAATGACAAGCCCTTAGTATCAAAACTATAAAACTCCTTTGCTAGATTTCATGAGACCTTCAAGGTCCTATTTCATAAAGTGGCAGTGATAATTTTGCCACGACAGGCATTTTCCGTATTGTCAGTGACAATTCGACAGTTTGGTGGGTGTTTTGTTTCATAAAAACTTTTGTCAACCCGGTTTCAGTTCCATGAAAAACTCCACTAAGTGGCAAAATCGTCGTTGTCGGGTTTTAAAATTTTCGTTGACAAAATTGTAGGCAGTCATATCTGGGGCCTATTTCATAAAGCGACAGTGATAATTTTGCAACGACAGGCATTTTCCATGTTGTCAGTAACAATACCACAGTTTGGTGGGTGTTTTGTTTCATAAAAACAATTGTCACCACCTCTTATTCCATGAGAAATTCCATTAAAAAAATGACAAATTGTCATTGTCGGGTTTTAAAGTTGTCCTTGACAAAATTATCGCCAGTCATATGAAATTTATATGTAAATCATATGTAATAATTGCATTTGCATTCTTTTAGTTTTAAGAAATATTCAAATTATTGAAAAGTAATGAGGCGCGCGCAATTACCATATAAATAAATTTACACAACTCTCCTGTGAACGCTTTCCGACGGAGCTATTTGGTTTTGTCGAGTGACAATGGTCAGCACAATTGTCGACAATATTCCATATTATCACCGTCGTTTTCCAAAAATGTTCACAGTTGCCTACAAACGTATATGAAACAGGAAAAATGTCGCCAACAATTCTGGCTGTGAAATTTTATAGAAAAATCGACAATTGTCGCACCTGTAACTTTTATGAAATAGGCCCCTGATTCATATACAATAATTGCATTTGCATTATTTTAGTCATTACAAATATTCAAATCGTGGAAAAGTATTGAAATGCGCGCAATTATAATATGAGCAAATTTACAAAATTCTCCTGTGAAAACTTTCGGACGGAGCTATGTCATTTTATCACATTTGTCGCGACAATTTTGTCAGAGTGACAATTTTCAGCACCATTGTCAGGCAATTGTCAACAATATTCCAGTATTGTCACTGACGCTTTCCAAAAATTGTCACAGTTGCCTACAGGCATCTATGAAACAGGAAAAATGTCGCCGACAATTCTGGCTCTGAAATTCTTCGGAAATTTTTTCGATATTCCGACGAATTGATAATCTCCTCCTTTTTTTGAAAAAAAGGTTATTTTTCCTGCTTCAAATCGAAAGTTGTGGCTGAATGCAAGCCGTGTTTGTGAACTGTGCTGTGAACTGTGAAGACAGTGGGTCGGTGGTAAATGAATTCGAATGTGGTTTGGAGTGCCTACGCAAAGAAAACAACAGAAAATTCGCTTTGATGACTTTTTGTAATATTCCTGGTTAACGTCGGCTAGTAGACCCTTGCCATATTCAGAGGAAACACCTATTCTAACATTTTCTTCCATTCGTGGCGGATCATTCGAGGGAAATCTTTAAAGGGAACAAGTCAGCATTTTTTCCATATGACAATTTTATGTATGTTATTCGCTTCGTTCAGACGAGCTCTGTTGAACTTCACCAAATTTATCATATCGGAAAAATGCCGACTTTTTCCTCTTGGTAAATAACCGATGTTCTAATGTGCATGGCTTTATTCTTCGCTCGTTAAAGCTACTTAAAACTCTCTAGGTATTTATAAGTCAAGTAACTCGGAGATCTGGATAGAAACACAGGTGGAGGTGTCTTCTGTGAAAAACTCTCCACCAGTCTGAAATTTAGGTTACCGGATCACTGCAGTTTCTTCTAATCAGAGGTGATCGCAATAAAAGAGGCTTCGGATTGGTTGCACTCTAGCGTAACAACGTTTCGAGAGGTGAATATTCAGACAGGCAAGCAGCTATCAAGGCTCTTAGCTCCTTGACGGTGCGTTCGAGAATGGTGAAAGAGTGTCTGACTCCTTTATCGACCGCATCGGATTATCTTACTGTTAAGCTTATTTAGGCTCCAGGTCACAGCGAAATCGCTGGAAATTGCAGGGCCGATGAGCGGGTAAGACAGACTTGGGAGCTTCCCTAATCTCGTGCGGTCTGCTTCTGGACAGATGGGCGTTTAGTCAGCTCAGCGAGTGCTGGGCGAAGACCTTGGAATGCAAGGTGGAAAAATCCTTCTGGTCACGTGTATACCGGAGGCGGTCTGGGGAGCTTTTGAGACTAAGCAAGTTAGTTTTCTCGCTACTGGTGGGAGTGCTAACTGGCCTTTGCGCGATAGGTAAGGCTGAATATCATCGATGACCCTTACTGCACAAGCTGCATGGAGGATGATAAGGTGAACTCATCTCAACATCTGCTGCTCTGGTGGCCTGCACCTCGGGTTGCACGTTTTTCACACTTCCGATGAGCTTTCGGGGATGAACATAAGTCGCTTGAAGAGCTTCGCTGCGAGCACGGAGCGATTCTCTTACAGAAAGCCATAGGTGTCGTCATTATCCCTCCCCCTTCAAATGAAACTTTACTTATAAAATATTTTTCAATGAAACACATGTATTCCAAAATAACAAAGTTATTGGAAGGTAATGTGGTATATATGTTTCGGATAATGTGGTATACTGTACCATATTACGATAATTCATTCGGATTTCGCCTATTTTCGACATCTAGAATAAAAGTGGTGTTCAAGTAATTAAAAATTTACGTATGGAGGGTAATGTAATACCTTAACCGACCTCTTGTGTACCACAATAACCGATTTTCAAAACTTCCAAACAAACTCATACATATATATTAACTTTTTTTCTTTCTAAATCGATTTTTTTACGCAAATAAAATTGATTTCTTGCAGTTAAAAAACAAACTTTAAAATTTGGATCACATGTTTTGTATGACTTTAAACAAAACCAACTGGTTTTAACCCCTGTTTTTTTAGTCATCACATGTTAAGGTACACTCTAAAAAAAAGTTTGTAGATTTCCTAGCTAAAAGGTAGGTTACTGATTTCCTACCTTTTGATTCGCAAAATTACATGCTCGATTATTCAACGAATAGTTTGTTTAAATTTCGAACTTTAGAGTGTAATATAGCTGCTGTGGTGTGCGTAAATTTACTACGTAAGTGTGTACAAGCTATAAAATACACATCTGCTGTTTGATTTCACCCGTAGAATTGTGTAAAGCCGCTAACAAAAATTATCTTTACACACGAAATTGTGTAAACGAGAAAATTACATATTCATCGTGTAAATTAACCACAAAATTTAAAAAATAAACAAACGTATACTCGATTTATAGTCGCATTTTTAAACAGATTTTTTAGGGTGTAATAACAGATGTTGCAGAATTGTCATAATTGAAGAAAGCGAATATACCACATTGCACTCCTACGCCACAATACCCGAAGTTCCCCTACCTTCCCCCTCTTTTCGTACCCCTCCTTTCCCTCTCCCCTCTTATAGCCCTGCCAGATACAGCACGTTACGTGCGTTCCGCTCAAGGATGAAACTGACAGTTGAGTAAACTGCGTGTGTTTGCATACAGAGCGCCAGATTGGCAACCCTTGCGTCGACGGAACAAACAAACTTTGGCCAACACTCAACTTTTGACGCAAGTAGGTTCGGCACAGCTGACAGCTGTATTACCTTGCGTTCATGCAAGACAAGAAAATTGAGAATATGTATTATTTGTCACATTGTTTGAGCAAAGTAGGCGTCCATACAATACATTTTCATCGAAAATTTAAAGACAGTGGCGAACACAATGAGAGAAGTGTGAATATATAAGTAAAAAAGTCCGAATGTATTGCTATTGTATCTGCAAAATTACCTTGTGTAAACCCCGAGTGCGCGGTAAGTGTCACGTACGCAAAGTACTCTATCTGGCAGGGCTATTAGGGCGTCCCAACGGACAGCACAGTCGTGTCTAAGTGGGCCTCCATCTACGGAGGAAGTCCGAGAACCTAACCTAACCTTAAAACTTTAGGATGCAATATGTCCATAAAAATGCACATTCGTCCTGACCAACTCCCAGCGGATCTTGGATCCTAGATCCAGGACATAGAAAATTTCGAAGAAAGGTACCGATTCAATGGGACCGCTGCATTATGGCTGACTCCTGCTGGGAGATGCAACGTGATTATTCCACTACACTTCAATCACAAGAGTGCAGTTTTTTATGCAATTTTGTGTTTTTCTGCACAAGACAAATTCTAGAAAACTACACACAGACACATTGGTCTGATAAAATTACTCGCTTCTATTTTTACTCGGTTGTATTGCTTACGCTCACATAAGTTTGTTATCATATATTTTTACTACATGTAAGAACATACATTTGTACATATGTATGTATACTAATATGTAAAGCGTCAATATTTTCCATGCATGCGAAAGGTGAGCAAATACAAACATCAGTTGAATATGCATGAGTATTTAACAAACAATAAAAGCTGCATAGACAAAGGTGCGCGCATTGCCAATTCATACACCTTTGCGAGTTCTATTTCATGTGAAATCGCTCGAACAGCACAGGACACCGCGAAACAAGAGGCACGATGAGACAGTAGCTGCATTAACTACTAGTATTTTAGTGTTAGTTGCGTTACAACTCTACTATACAACTGTACAATAACACAGCTAATACGTAAATATTTTACAAGTTCATAAACTGAGCAGGCAACAGCTTACATACGTGTACAATATTTATGGATGTAGGAACAACACAAAGAGTGAAGTAGTTGAATGCAATTTTAAATTACGTTTAGTTTTGTAAAGGAAAGAGCATGCATAGATACATACATATGTACACTGAGGGAAATAATGCATAGTAAAAATGAATACTTTATAGTTGATTATCGTTTAAAAATGTTGGTATTTAAAAATAATATTTTCAACAAAAAATTATTACGCACGTAGCACGCAGAGCGCCCTGCAGAAAAAAATTATCAATTGGTAAAATATAACCTACTTGTAGTAGCAATAACACAAACGGCAATATCGCAAAATTTGCTATATTTCACTTTTAAATGGGAAATAATACCAAAATCGGAGTTTGCTTTATTTCCAACAAAGGTTGGAAATAAAATAAATTTTGCCTTATTTGCCTCCCCATTGCTTATTTATATTATTTGTAACAAAAACAGTTCACTGACAGAAGGAAAAGAGCTTTGTTTATTCCAAAAATACATACAGTGTCCAAAATCTTTCTTCTCGCTCTAATTACTTCACCTGGTATAATTCCGCCATGGCATGAAACAAACAAAAGTTGCCGTTCCAGTTCGCAGTATATGTATAACACAGAGAAGATTGTTTTGAGTTTTTTTTTCAGTTAAAATTTCTGCATTATCATCACTTGCTTCACTATATCCGAACTATGGTTTTCGTTTACGGCGATGGAGCGAACATGTGGTACGAAATAGTGATGAAAATATATGTACAATTTTACCTACACTCTGACTTCTAAATTTGAACGTATATTCAGTACAAGCAGGTGAGATAAATGGCGCAATAAATAGGTGAAGTAATAAAACAGCTTTCTCGCTTTATTTTCTGGCATTCGACTGCCTTATGTATAAATAGTCACATTTTATATGCAAATTTTCAAATAAGGCAGTATCAAAATCTTTCTTCTCACTCTAATATCACTTCACCTGGTATGCATGTAGAAACACCAAACGCAATAATTCCCATTACTTGGACATTAAAATGCAGTTTCAGATGTGAACTGCGTCGTTAATTCATACAGGACGACCTCAGGAGAAACAATCACCTTAATAACTGAAACAAATTTATTTCGTTGGAAACTCTGATATCGAAATGGATCAGTGCTGTGCGATTAACTGTGCTATGAAACGTTAAATCATTGGAAAATTGTAAGAACTTCGTCATTGATACAACGCTTTGGTTAGGCTATTTAAGATGGCATTGGAAGATATGCCTTCTAACGACCACAAAACCATAATCAGAACAGGGGGTCTACTCTGTAATGCGATGCGAAAGAGAAATGCGATGCGATAGACAATCGTCACAGCATATTACTTACGGCGTATTTGCCTTTCGCTTCGCATTGCTCCTTCGTATCGTTTTAGAGTAGACCAGAAGATAAATCTGCCACTGGAAGTCATTGCGGGAATAGTTGGTTGAATTGTTGTACCAAAATATTCCAACAAAAAATTTATTTTGGGCGGGACGAAGTTCGCCAGGTACGCTATTTAGTATAAATATAATCNGCGGGAATAGTTGGTTGAATTGTTGTACCAAAATATTCCAACAAAAAATTAATTTTGGGCGGGACGAAGTTCGCCAGGTACGCTATTTAGTATAAATATAATTTCAATCAAAACTCGTTTTTTAATTACCCCGTTTATACAGGCAAATCTCAGGTTATTAGCTGTCAAATTGGTTTTGCTTGTTATTCTCACATCTCAAGGATACAGTTCCTTCTCTGTGCCACCGTCATAACATTTTTCTGCTATATTGAGCAGTTTAAATATATTTTACCTTATTATTTGTTTAAAAATACCTTTACAAAAACTTCTTTTCCTTGCTAGTAGAGCTGCAAAACTATAGATGTCACTATCGATATTATCGATGTTTTTTATTCGCCACTATCGATGCTTTTTGGGCACTGTCGATAGTCCTACAGACGTGTGATTCAGCATTTATTCAAGCATTTTTTCTCGTTTTCATTGATTTCTCTTATACATACAAGTAGAACTAATATTTTGCTTGCTGCTTTTATAAAAAGGAAAAAAAATAATGAAAATTTTTAAAAAGGATGGAAAACTTGCACCTTTTAAATGACACTTACTCTAGTCAAAAACTTACACAACATAACTTACACAACCACTTTAAATGTTGTTCATCATTATTTGAAACTAGGTATTACTTTTTAGATACATTTTTTTTTACTCTCTGAATGCCTTACGACAGGAGGATGTCTGTAAACCCGCAAAAAAATTATTAAATTCAAGAAAGACCAAAGGTTTTCTTTCTCTTTACTTCTAACTTAACTGTGCAGTATGTTACACACGTATCCAAACGTAATTTCAGAATGTATTTTTAAACTAGGTTGGACACCGAAAAGTTATAGGTTTAATCTGATATTATTTTATAATTAAATACAGATTAACGAGGGACGAATTTTGTATGGCTTATCTCTTTTTTTAATTACAGATTAGGGAGTTAAGTTTGAAAAGTAGGATAATCTACTTACATATAAACATAGTAGCATTATTGCAGAAAAAAATGAATTGATAAAAAATAATCCACATATAAATAGTTAAAAGCTATACACAATAAAGAAGAACTTCACGCTCCTACATTTTGAAGAATTGTTATGTGGTTGTGACAACAACAAACGATATCAGGAGAAATTCCAATTAGATTCTTTGCAAAATAAAATTGCAGCGGCGAGGGACGCAGGGAGGGTAGGGGGAAATATAGGCATAAGATGCTCAAGATTTGATTTTTAATATTAGTGTATAAAATAAACGCATATATAGATATACACATAAAATGTTTAAAACTGCAAAAATTTTTAAAGTAAAAATAAATTTTCTTCTGATAATAAACATTAAGTGCTCATATTTACTCAACTTTAAACATTTTATGTGTACTTTTGCCCTGCGCGACAAATTTGATATGTAAACGTAAAGAGGAAACTGATCACCTCTCTTTATATACGTAAATTTAAACAAAAATTTTTAGATCCCATTTTAAACATTTTATGTTCGGGATCCCGAAAAATTTTAAATATCCAATTAATATAAGAACTTGTTTATGAATTTGAAGTATGACTTTTGTAAAATGCCGTTTTGCCTACAATTAACAAGAAGCTTGAAACTGTACTTTTAATTGCAGCCTCAGCCTTTTTTGTAGAAGATTTAAGGAAAAGTTACATAATTTTTTAAATCAATCTATCCAAACTCCCTCAATTCGAAAAACTTATAATTTATCCGACGTGCTCGTAAGTAAAAGAAGTTCAAATATTTTGTAATGGAGGAGATCGTGGTCACTATCTTCAAATGGCTTTTGACTACCTTTTGACAGTTCAGCATAAAAGTGTTGAGGTCGGAAGATGTTTTCCATCAGCAGGTTTTGTATGTAACAACTTCAGGTCAAGATCAGAAGACTCCGCTTTAAATACTTTGCTGCTCTTACGTAAACATTTTAAGTGCAATAATAACAACACCGTCACAAAAAAAAGGGGGCTGTGCTTCTAGCAAGGCCCACATACAGACATTTGTTTCAACCCGCTGAATCCGAATATGAGGTCCGTTTGACTTGTTCACCCTACAAATTTCTAGTAAATTGCGAAAAAATTTCAAAAAATTCGCCATTCGCCATTTCTTTTTAGAGTAGAATAAACATGTTTAGAGAATTTGGTGTTTGTATATTTTTGTTTTTTTTTTATCATTGATTTCAAAATTACTAGGTATATACATTGCTATTTCACGGTATCCTTGAACCAGATTCAACTGAATCGGTCTGGAACGATGGAATTCGCGATTAGACTATTTTGGAGGATGTTCCCGAGCAGGGTTGCCATTGATTTAAAAAAATATTTACCAGTCACTTCAAAAAAATTTACCAAATCTGGAAAATATCTACCAATTACTTTTTTAGCTATTTTAATAATTTTGTTCTATTTCTATAGAATTTAAAATTTTTTATTAAGAAACTTTTTATTTAACTATTGATAGGGTATTTGAGATCATATTAATGACATCTTCTCGGTTTCCTTCAACCAAAAGCGAAAGTGATGAAGCTAAAGGCAACAAAGAAACTTCATCATTTGAAAAAAAAACTTTAACTGAATTTATTGTAGACAAATACAGTGACTCAAAAAATCGCTTGTTGATGTTTTTTAGTATTCGCAATGTTGTTTAAGTAATATTTTTTTGCTATTTTTGTTTGTATAAAGATATTGTTTGCAATTTTACTAAACCCATAAAAATCAAGGATTCAAGCTATATACAACATTTAGAATTCCAAAAGTTTTCGTCTAAATTTCAACTTCTTTAATTTCAATTTTCGGCCTGTAGTTTTATAGTCCATGAAATTTTAGTATAGCCATCAGTGTGTCGTTGCCATTGATTTTTACCTTCCTTTTATTAGCTCGGGATGTAAATATGTAATATTGATGCGCCTAAAAGATGCAGCGATTTCTATTCTCAAGTTACATACCTGATGACAGTACGAATGGCAATTATAATAGGGAGGTTTTAGTTTTTTAAACTATAATTTTATTTTGCTGTCAGTCTTTTGTGGTTTTTTCATTTAACAACTGCCATTTATAAAAACTGCGGTGAATTTTTTTATTTTTTTTGCGAACATTCAAAATGTGTAATTACATTCCTGTCCAATTTTTCTTTTTATTTTTAGAATCAGAATTCCGGTAAAATGAGTGTCGAATGGATCACGATATGTTCACCATTTATCGATATATGTATAAAAATTATTGCATTTGTTCGAAACCCATCAGGGAGTTTTTGAGGCCGCTGATTACGAATCTGAAGTAAATTTTTTTAAATTCAAAATGGCGGATCCAATATGCCGCTGAAATTTAAAAAGAAATTACAAAAATTAAAACAATGGTACTGAACTTTTTAAACATTATCAAGGATTGGAACTCATTTCCAGTGGGTTCAAAATGGCGGTTAAGAGTTTCGAACAAATCCAATCATTTTTTTTTTTAAGTTGGCCGCTGATTTCATATTCCTAATCTGCAGCCCCAGAAACCCCAGGTAACAAGTTCCAACCCATATCAATGCGTAAATCGTTCAGTATCAACGTTTCAGTTTTAGTAGTCTCTTTTCGAGAGCATATTTTTGGGAACTAGGCCCATTCTAACTGTCCAAGGTAGGTATGTAATTAAGGGAATGTTCCCCAATAATACCAGAGTAATTATATGTAAAAACCACATTTATAGCTGCGTTTTAACATGCCATGAAAATAGAAAAATTGGGAAGATCAGCGTTTTTATAAAAAACCGACTAGCGCGACCTCTAAAAAAACTTTTTTTTTTCAAAATAAAAAAATCCGTGTATCTTTGTTTATCACAAATAACAATATTTTAATGTAGCGTTTATGAATTTCCAAAAAGAGTGTTTTTATGAACCACTCTAATGTACATAAACAAAAGTGTGCAGTAAAGCGTTCGAAAATTAATTCGATAAAGAAGACTACACTTTTGAAAAGAAATTTATAACAAAAAAATGACTACGAAAAATAAAGGGGAACGAAAAGTTTTATTTGTTTTTCAAAGAAAACACTTCNCGGTAAAATGAGTGTCGAATGGATCACGATATGTTCACCATTTATCGATATATGTATAAAAATTATTGCATTTGTTCGAAACCCATCAGGGAGTTTTTGAGGCCGCTGATTACGAATCTGAAGTAAATTTTTTTAAATTCAAAATGGCGGATCCAATATGCCGCTGAAATTTAAAAAGAAATTACAAAAATTAAAACAATGGTACTGAACTTTTTAAACATTATCAAGGATTGGAACTCATTTCCAGTGGGTTCAAAATGGCGGTTAAGAGTTTCAAACAAATCCAATCATTTTTTTTTTTAAGTTGGCCGCTGATTTCATATTCCTAATCTGCAGCCCCAGAAACCCCAGGTAACAAGTTCCAACCCATATCAATGCGTAAATCGTTCAGTATCAACGTTTCAGTTTTAGTAGTCTCTTTTCGAGAGCATATTTTTGGGAACTAGGCCCATTCTAACTGTCCAAGGTAGGTATGTAATTAAGGGAATGTTCCCCAATAATACCAGAGTAATTATATGTAAAAACCACATTTATAGCTGCGTTTTAACATGCCATGAAAATAGAAAAATTGGGAAGATCAGCGTTTTTATAAAAAACCGACTAGCGCGACCTCTAAAAAAACTTTTTTTTTTCAAAATAAAAAAATCCGTGTATCTTTGTTTATCACAAATAACAATATTTTAATGTAGCGTTTATGAATTTCCAAAAAGAGTGTTTTTATGAACCACTCTAATGTACATAAACAAAAGTGTGCAGTAAAGCGTTCGAAAATTAATTCGATAAAGAAGACTACACTTTTGAAAAGAAATTTATAACAAAAAAATGACTACGAAAAATAAAGGGGAACGAAAAGTTTTATTTGTTTTTCAAAGAAAACACTTCAACAAAAATCTACCAAAATGAACAAAAATTTACCTTTTTACCAACCCAAATTATTTCTGAACTGCACCTTTTTCGATTTTCAGCCGGCATTTTCGCATTGAAGTATAGTATAAAAAATACTGTATATGAGTGATTTTTTAAATATCGAGCCCTAACCGCCATAATAACGTAAACGACGGAAATATTTCTATTCTGCATCAAAATAATTTTGAAAAAAATGTCGCTTACGTTATTTCGGCGGTTAGGGCTCGATGTGTTTATACATGTATCCTGTGGGGAATATCGTAGTCATCTACTACGATAGCCAACTTTTGGTACACTTCTAACGGCCAACTTTTATCTGGTTTCAAAAAAATGAACTATAAACACTTACTACTATATAGCTATTCCTTTATTAGTTAATTTTGTTAATTTAATAATATAAACTTGTATTATCGTCCGGGGCCAGTACTAAATATGGGCCGGACCCCCCCTCTAACCACATTTTTTTTTTTAGCGAATTTCCAATGTTATCACTATATTTTCGTACTATGTGGAGAATATCTTTTTTGTTATATAAAAACTTCGTCTGAAGGGAGAATTTGTTTTGCTATACTGTTTCTACAGATCAAGTGAATGCGTAAAAACGCCTTTATTGTTTTAATCAAATGCGTTCATTTAAGCTCAGATGGGCTGTATGCAAGAAATTCGTCTTCTATGGATTTCTGATTTTCCCCTGTTGTAAATAACCTCGAAGCTCTTTGAAGGTCACTCTACAATTTCAAGCTCAAAAAGTTTCATGAATCATAGGAAAATCATTTAAACAACACGTGTTGACTTCGGAACCTTTCTCTGTTTCACATTGGCCAGATTGGTGGTGGTTTTGACTAGCGCGGAAATGAACTGCGCACACTTTCATGTGTATTTAGACATGCGCTTTCGCATTTATTGGATATTATAAAAGCTATGTGAATATTAAATGATCAAATTTATCTACTTAACAAAATTTTATAACTTTTATCTTCCAACTAAATTTAAGAAAAAATCCGGTCCGGTGGGAAACACATCCACTCTATAGCCGGGCCTCTACATATACATAGACAAATATGTATAAAATGAACTTTTATATATGTAATATATATAATCATTCATCTAGAACCTTAACGAAAACCTACCTGAAAATCGAAAAAGTAACCGTTTTTAAAATCGGCACTTGCCACAATTTCGAACTTCACGTATTCTAACTCGGAAACACCCCCTCGAAATAGTCTAATCGGAAATTCCATCGTTCCAGACCGATTCAGTTGAATCTGGTTCAAGGACACCGTGATTTGTGATGTATGCGTTCCCAAATCACATGATTTTGAGAATGAAATTTAAAAATGTATAACTTTAAAATTTGTGATTTTTACCATAAGTTTATCGTAGATATTAAATAGTTTTATTTCATGGTATGGATAAATGCTTTCAGTTATTGAATTTTTACCCATATTCATAAAAGTTACGTCTGAATGTGAATCCCGGGGTAAATCCCGGGATGACTTAAAAATATCCCCAATTTTCCGCATATTTGTTGCGTTGTCATAACAACATTAAAGCTTGCGGATTTCCTGCACGTATATGTAGATTTATACATACTTACATATTTACTTTGCCAGGGAGGGAAGTTATTGGCCTTATAATGTACGATGCACAAGTGGACGCAAACACACGTATAAGTACATACATATGTATGTAAGTATGTGTTGTGCTATTATGTAATTTTCCGGTTCACGCACCAAAGAAAAGAACGGACAAAGAAAGCAAGCACGCCTGCAAGTGTAGGTTTACTATTTAATAGTAAAAACGAGCGAACGCAATGCACTTTATTACGCATATAAGCGAAAGCAAATGCATGTACATACCCGGTTAAAAATTTCGGTTTTAATTTTAAACTTTTTGGACTACATATATGACCAAAATAAATTCAGTTTCAAATACAAACCTTCCAAGTTTAAAATAAAGAGAGCACATATGTTGGGTTTAAAATTTAAACAGTTCGGTTTAATTTTGAAACCCAAACATTTTCATGATTAAGATTAAAAAAAAGTCTTAAGTTTCATGCTCCGTCTGATGGGGATTGAACCCGGACAGCCTTGGTAACAACCAATTGTATCAAGCATTTTTGCACACTCAGCTACAGCCACGCATGTTAATGTACTTTCATATGTTGAGTATGAATCAACAAAACCACATTTCGCTGTGTGCAAACATTTTCTATTTCGGTTTAGATTTTAAACCATATTTTCTATATATGAAACCTAGAAACTAGAATTAAAACATTTTGGTTTGATTTTTAAAACACGGACTTTTTGGACTAAAATTAAAACCCGAATATATTAAAAATTGCTTAAAACTATTGACTGGTTTAAAAAGTAGACTATAAAAGATTAAAAAAGGCAGTAGTCCCAGCGCGGTTTAAAAATTGAACCCAAATTTTTGACCGTGGAGCAAAATGCATTTACATATATACACGCTTGCGCACGTGCATAAAGATGCACGTAAACGATGAGAGTAAATACCTTGAGAATAGGAATTCACTCTTATTTTCACCGTCTAACAAGTAATGAGAGTGGATATTCGTTCTTATCGTGGAGTTCTCATAAGTTTTCAGCACTGAAATATTCTTAAAGCCTGATTATGGCAACTTAACTTAACTTAGCGGAACACAGAACTTAGAAAATCAAAATGAAACAGATTTCGACCNTTAAAATAAAGAGAGCACATATGTTGGGTTTAAAATTTAAACAGTTCGGTTTAATTTTGAAACCCAAACATTTTCATGATTAAGATTAAAAAAAAGTCTTAAGTTTCATGCTCCGTCTGATGGGGATTGAACCCGGACAGCCTTGGTAACAACCAATTGTATCAAGCATTTTTGCACACTCAGCTACAGCCACGCATGTTAATGTACTTTCATATGTTGAGTATGAATCAACAAAACCACATTTCGCTGTGTGCAAACATTTTCTATTTCGGTTTAGATTTTAAACCATATTTTCTATATATGAAACCTAGAAACTAGAATTAAAACATTTTGGTTTGATTTTTAAAACACGGACTTTTTGGACTAAAATTAAAACCCGAATATATTAAAAATTGCTTAAAACTATTGACTGGTTTAAAAAGTAGACTATAAAAGATTAAAAAAGGCAGTAGTCCCAGCGCGGTTTAAAAATTGAACCCAAATTTTTGACCGTGGAGCAAAATGCATTTACATATATACACGCTTGCGCACGTGCATAAAGATGCACGTAAACGATGAGAGTAAATACCTTGAGAATAGGAATTCACTCTTATTTTCACCGTCTAACAAGTAATGAGAGTGGATATTCGTTCTTATCGTGGAGTTCTCATAAGTTTTCAGCACTGAAATATTCTTAAAGCCTGATTATGGCAACTTAACTTAACTTAGCGGAACGCAGAACTTAGAAAATCAAAATGAAACAGATTTCGACTTATGTTAAGTTTTGGCTGATCGATTAAAAGCAACACCCATTTAACAGAATTTTTAAGAGAGAGCCGTAAGTTATGGCAAGTTGCCATAATCAGACCGTGTAACAAGTGTGTTTGAGAGTTTTCTTACACTCTCACTCATATTCTCAGGTCTCATATGTCAAGCGTTGAGAATTTTTATTCTCAGTCGTACAGAGTGTAAATCTTAAACAGACAGCAGCGTTGATCCCGATTAACTCGGTCTTAATCCGCATCAACTGCAGTTAATTCCCGAGTTGATCCGGAAGAACGCTGCCGTCTGTTTATGCTTTAAGATGCCTAATAACGCAAGAGTGATAGAATACAAGATTGCGCAAATCAAACTGTGAGCAAACGGTTGTGACGTCATAAAAGTGAGGGAATGAATAAAAGTGAAATAATGAGGGAGCAAAATAAAAATTCTAAAAATAAAAGGAAACGCGAACATGTTATGCGAAATAATGAATTAAATGCAAGTAGAATTGTACCCATTATTTAACCTTTTAAATTTGAACGTATATTCGACAAAATAACTTGTCGGGACATTTTGTCTTATTTTTATAGGCATTTCAACGCATTTTCTAGTGCGGGATGCTTTTTCAATGCCATCCTTTCTTTGCAAATGGGCATAAATATTGGTTAAAATACAGTTTTGGTTTGAGAGAAGTTCCCTTTAAGGCTATTAATAATAGCAAAGAGTGTTTGATAAGTGTCCAAAAGTATATATTATACCGAAGGGAGAGGTTAAACACCCACTATCAAAAACTTATACACATAAAAACACATATTTACTTTTTAGGTACATTTTGGTTAAATTTTTTCGGGAAATAGGTACAATTAGAAAATTGAATTTCCATCCCTAGTGTGAAAAGATATTTATGACAACAGCGAGTAGGTGTATCGACGAAGAGAGGGTTAGCGGTCCGCAAATAGCGCCACCTTTATTTTCTACATCGTGTAATAACGGACCAGCGAAATACGCCACCTTATATACATATGTAAATCTTGCTATGCATTGACTTATCATCATTTGCTATTGTTGGGTACATTTGCATTTGGTCTTGAGCGAATTGTTATATTGGAAGTTCAAAAAATAAAAACAAAATTCAATTCGATGGGTGTTAGTATTCTCACGCTGTGTTGTTCATGAATATTATCTCACATTAAAATACTTAGAAATGGACCGACGTAAAATAAATTATCACCATCTTTCTATTGTTGTTTTCTATCTGCATAGAGGGACAGGAGACCAAAAAGTAATTTTTCGCGTCTATTCAACATTCTTCACAACACCTGAATGACCAAATACTGCATAATTATAGCAATGTAGGGAATCCAAAAGTACCGTTACTTATTCTTGCCTTTTTATTACAACGCTTTTATCAACTTGCAATGTTGTGTGTCTAGACCACGGGTTCTTAAACTTTTAAGATGATGGAACCCTTACTAAACACCTTTCATTTTATGGAACCCCACATCAAATTACTAAAAATCAAAGGCAGTGCAATTCAAATATATGAATAAAAAGTTTTGCTAGAAATAGTATACATACTTTAAATTTTAAGGTGCAGAAAGAAATTGTTTCACTGTTATTAATTATTTTATAAAATAGTAGTTCGACATAATGTCTGAAAGCTGCATGCGCATTTCTGGGTAGCATCAAATTTCGACATGAATTTGTTTTTTGTATAAGTGTAAGCGGAAAATCCTGTTCACAGAGTACGATGTGACAGAAGGAAACAAGGTTTAGATAGCCTTTTCAGCGACTTCATGATATTTACTCTACACTAACCCAAAACTCTTTCAGAGACACAGATTCAAATGCGTGTTTCAATGTCGAAGTACTCAGAAGATCAATGAATGCTTCGACAGTGGATTTTGTACCAAACCGATATTACTATTACCTTCCGAAAAATAATCTGACTAAGAATTCAGGTGATTTACCAGTGCCTAGTTATGACACTTCACATTTCATTTGGTAATTCATCGCGTTCCTTGTAGAAAGTTGTGTATACCACTTTGGCTACAGCGGCCAACAACACATACCGGTTAGAAAAAAAAACAAGCTAGCAAGCGCCGTCGGAAAATTCAGCCTCCACGACGAAACGTCCGACAACGGATTGAGGCTGATCGACTTCGCCGGGGCCCGAAACATGGTAGTATGCAGTACTAGGTTCAAGCATAAAAAGATCAATCAAGCTACGTGGCTGTCTCCGGATCGAAAAACGAGAAATCAAATCGATGATGTTGTGATAGACGGAAGGCACGCTTCGAGGCCCAAACATCGACTCGGACCACTATCTTGTTGCAGCCGAGATACGCACCCGCCTCTGTGCAGCAAAAAACGTGCGCCCAAATATGCAAGGAAAGCTTAACGTCGAAAAGCTGCAATCACAACCAACGTTGCCAGGTTGATGTTTTTAACGTCATTTGGACGTTGTTTGTATCCTGTTGACGTTTGGACGTTTTTTGTGTAAAAAATGACGTTTTTTTAACTTCCCAGTAATTTTTCTTTGTTACTAAATCTTATAAGTAGAACAGGTTTTGAATTATTTTCTTAATAAATCTTTACAAGCTTTGTGTTTTGCAGCAGCTGCTTCTCAAAATAAAAAGTCAGAAAAAATTAGGCGACTTTTTTAAGACTTCATTGAAAATGTAATGAACGCAAAAAAGACTGAAATATTGCTATGCTCCTTCTTAGCAGAACGTAATTAAGCATTCTCGACAACCGACCCCCTAACTAAATGTGTACAAGAAAAAAAATTATTAAAAATCAACGCGATTATGTAACCCCTTTAAACTTGCACATTATTGCCCTGAAATTTAATGGGCTATCAAACTGCATACTCAAATAAAATTTTAAAAAATCTGAATAAAAAGTTGAAAATAGAGCTGAAACTTTGCAGATTTTTTTATAATTTTTGCACAAAGTTTCAAATATGGATTTATATTTTGTTTGTTATATAATGAGTTTGCCTTTTATGGAAAAATAATAAACATTAAATAAACAAAAGAAAAATAGCCAAAATCGATCAAAATATTGATGACTTAATCAGCTGATCACAAGTGTATGTATAAAATCATTTTTATATTAACGATCTCAATCCACTTTACAATGAATTCTAAATGTACTTCTGTCTAATAGGTCTATTCTGCACGTTACCGAAGATTCTTTTAGTTCTTGTCACCGCGATTCTAGGAACGTTGGTAATGCAGTTAAAATATTCAGCAATTCAGCTATGAAGAATTGTGCAAATTCTGGCATTGCATATTTCACGGGGCAATACTTTGTTACCAGCTTATGAGATGGTAACAAAATTTACCGGTTACAAGAATACACAGAATGCGAAAAGGGCTAAAAAATTGACAGGAACTTTATTTACCGGTTACAAACTTTTTATTACCAGCACAGAATAGACCTGTAAATGGCATTTTAACATACCTTACGTACATATGTACCTTTGTATACAATAAAAGTTTAATAAGAACAATTTTTTGTACATTCATTTGAAAAAGACGTTTTTGGGCAGGAAATGACGTTTTTTAGACCAAGAGGGACGTTTTCTCATGCCANTTTTGTACATTCATTTGAAAAAGACGTTTTTGGGTAGGAAATGACGTTTTGTAGACCAAGAGGGACGTTTTCTCATGCCGNTATGCAAGGAAAGCTTAACGTCGAAAAGCTGCAATCACAACAGACAGCCAGCGCTTTCGCTACTCGACTCTCACACCTGCTCTCAGAGAGCACTCTTCAACAAACCGACATATGCGAGCAGTGGAACCACATTTCCCGCTCATTAAGTACCGCCGCCGAAGAAGTAGTCGGATTTCAGCGAGCCCGAAAGAACAACTGGTAGGATGAGGAGTGTCAGGAAGCTGCAGAGAAAATGCCGCCTACAGGGCCACGCTGCGATCGGGCGCAACACGTGGGACCGCTATAGGGATTTGAAGAGGGAAGCGAGATGTATTTGCCGCAGTAAGAAGAGAGAGGCCGAAATACGTGAGTGCGAAGAGCTTGAAATGCTGGCCGACAGGAAGAATGCCCGAAAATTTTACCAAAGAGTTAGGCGACTTACAGAAGGTTTAAATACCGGGGCGTACTCCTGTAAGAACAATAATGGCGACCTAGTAACTGATGTCCAGAGCGTACTTAAATTATGGAGGGAACAATTTTCCGCCCTACTAAATGGTAGCAGCACAGAAAGTTGTGGAGATGAAGAACCCGAGCCTGCAGTCGATGATGACGGAGTCGACGTTCCACCGCCTGACTATGACGAGGTACGTAGCACCCCGGTGACTTTCTCTGGTCTAGACCACCATTTATGCTATAAATATAGGAAAGGTATTTATGCCAAAGGCTAGATATCAACTTAGTCTAGATATCAACCTCGTCGTAGGTATCATATTAAAAACATACAATTAGAAGACTCTAGATGTCGCCCCGCCCGAATAAGTTAAATATTGCGCCTAAAAATATGCACTACATAAGCTATACCGGAAATGGACGACACACCGCTTTTTTAAATGAAATTAATTGCTGCTATATGTATGTATGTACATATGTATGTATAAACTCAAAGTAAGCACAAAATATTTTGCTTCTGTTCTCTTTTCACTGAAAGTTGAATTATTGCAAAATAAAAATGAAAAACTTTAATATACCACGCTTTTTTAAATGGACTAAAAATTAGAAAATAATATTTCTCAGTCCCATAGGGTTTGTTTTGATAACTTTTAATTTTGAAATTTTAGCAAAATTCATTATAAACAATTTATGAGATCGAAAATGAAAAGCGTGGGGCGCATGTAATACAACTGAATTGATATGAAGGTAATACATATATGTATGTATGTATGTAGTTATATGAATAACGACCGCTTAAAATCGATCTAAAATGTATACTTTCTATGTAGAAATTTTAGGTATATGTTATGTAGTTTGACTACTTTCAATTAAATGTAATGCTTTTTATTGCATGCGCTCAACGTTTTTCGTTTTCAATCTCGTAAATGGTTTATAATGACTTTTGCTAAAATTTCAAAACCAAAAGTTATTAAAAGAAATTCTATGGGACTGAGAAATATTATTTTCTAATTTTTAGTCCATTTATAAAAGCGTGGTATATTAAAAAAGTTGTTTTTTATATTTTATTTATTCTTATTTTGTTTTGTTTTGTCACTGCAATCTTGTATTCTGTAATTCTTGCATAAGTTCATATATTATTACATATTTTTCTACAAAACTGCGTGAGAGCTCCTCGTGTAAACAGACATGAGAATGGGTGAGATTTTTCTTACCAAAAAAACTCTCATAAGAACAAAATACAAGTGAGGGTGCGTGTACGTGTAAGCACCCAGGAGAATTCTCAGACCAATATGGCGGAACTCTCAAGGTATTTATTCTCATCGTTTACGAGCACTTTTAAACAATCAGGAGTGAATCCTTTAAGATTCTAAAGCAACGCAAAGCAAAAGCTTAGTTTGTACGTACACATGTACTGAATTATAGGTACCGTAAGAGGGGAAGAAAAAAGTAAAATGTAAACATAGGAATTTATATACATACATACATACATAGTCGTATTAATATAACATTTATGTTTATTCTAGAATAAATCATTCCCTGCACAATCNTACTGAATTATAGGTACCGTAAGAGGGGAAGAAAAAAGTAAAATGTAAACTTAGGAATTTTTATACATACATACATAGTCGTATTAATATAACATTTATGTTTATTCTAGAATAAATCATTCCCTGCAAAATTATTGTGCAACTTTAGGGGAATGTCTAGTACATATTAGAAAAATGTGTGCAAACTTACTAGTGATGCACTCCAACTCGTGCAAGTTATTCTAAGCAACTGAATCCCCAGTGGGTATACATTGCGTATGAGTGACATTTATGGAGCCAGATTTTGGAAATAATTATGTATGACTACGAAAACAATACGGTTGAAATAAAAAGAGAAAATAAAAAAATACTACGCTTATTCTAAACTCGTACAAAATAACTGAACTTTTACTGCAGTGCACTTCTCGTTTTTCATCTGTAGAAAGTTTATTTTTTCCTTTAAACACAAATAGTACACAGGAATTTAAATACAAATTCCCCGCATCTACCTTTGTAATAGTTTTTTAGCTTTTAAGCGGTAGAAATTGAATGGATAAAACGCTGACGCCACGAAACGTAGATAAAGTTGTGGATAATGTTTTCATGAAAAAACTGCATGAAACTTATTGAGAAATTATACAAACCCCTTAGCTTACATGTGCAAATTGCGTTGAGATGTTGAATCTGCAAATATAAAAGACATAAGATGATTAGAAAGCAAGTAATAATAAGCTGCATATAAATATATGTACATATATGTAAGTGCGTATGTTAAATTTTCTCTCAATTAAATATACTAACACCCGAATTCATAAAAATTAAAGAAAATTTTAACTGCTTTATAATTCGAAAAATTGTATGAAAATGTCACTTAACAAAGTTCTTTAAACCTATTTTATTTTTTGTGAATAAGGCCATAAATATTACGAAATATGATCCATATGTATGTATAACTGTTATGGTTTTGTAAAATTTATGAAACAATTAAAATAAAATAAAACAAATACTTTTTGACTAATTTATTAAAACAGTTAACTTTTCGTTTCCACAGTAGTAACATAGGTATATCAATCAGTAAGTAAGGCTTAACTGAAAATAAGGAAAAAAATGCTTCCAGGCTTTTTTAAATGGTTTGGTAATCCGACATATATTGAAACTTTTGAATAAAAAACATTGCAACTCCTTAAGTTTCAATGGGTTAATGCTTAGCTTTATTATTTCATATTAATTTCTGACCTTTCTGCGCCATTTTGCATGTCTGGCCACTAAATTTAGGTGATCCAAGAGTACATACCTACATACATACATACATATATCGGTATTGGTCTGCTATGTATGTAGATGTTAAAGAACATTTCCCTTCTTCGTATTTTCTACAGCCCCTGACACATTTTCGAAGTCTTAAGCTGGAATCACACGATTGCTTTGTGGCATTCGTTATGTGTCCGATGCTAATAAAAATTAGTCGAGTTGTTGAAATTTCCTTGTTGAGCCCTACGCTGTTTGCCACCACACACAACTGAACAGCAAATAGAAAATATTTCTTACTTCTTCATTCACGTCCCTACCTTTCACATGAGACGATAGAAAAAAAGAGCATTCTGCTCCCATCGTTTTCTGATTTATCCATTGTATTTGCCATCGCATTTGGCATTCGCCTACTCACGTCGCAACTCATGCCCTTCTCAAGGCACATTGTTATACTGCATGTGGGATCAGCAACTCGAAATCCCTCCTAAAGTCAATTGAACTTCGCAGGAATTTTAGAAGATCCCTTATTCCCATGCAGCTAAAGTCCTCCAAGCTTTCGAAAAATTGTTCTTTAGGCTGAGTGGTAAGCCAGTGCGTTTAGCGCTGAGCAATGCCCACAATTTCCTGGCGGTTTTCGGGTTATTTCTTCAGCCCTCTTTCGTTCGCTACTTTAGTAAGCCTCTCGAAAGAATAATATTTAAGAATGTTCCTACTTCACCATTTATATCCTCAAAAGGGAGTTTGGTGCCACGTCGCGCAAGTTCCTCGGCCTCACAAACCCCCTCAATGTCGCAGTATCCCGGCCTTTGGGCGAAATTATTCGGTTTTCTCGGTAAATGCCACACAACTCGGCTTTTCATGACTACCATGAAGGCCGTCGATTTTATTGTGGCCTGGCAGTGAAAATGTAGAATGTCATATCACACTACCATTTTGTGACCTTGCCGATTGACATCAGTTCTGGGAGAAAGACAGCGAAAACCAAAATGTTGGTCAAAAAAGGCCAGAAAAGCTCACAACCGTTTGATAGCTTCACACTTATTTCCTCTACTATTACTAATACATCTTAAAATCATTTTTAATTTGGCGTTACAATTTTTCCAATTTTGGTGCCGTTATTGGGATCATACTAAGCAGCGAAAGGAAATTTTTTTCTGTGAATAAGGACTTGATTTAAAAAAAATTTATAGCTCTGGATTAATTGTAGAAAAAATCGGGTTTTTGATTTTTTAATCGATTTCTAAGAGCTATGGAATACAATTTTGCTTTACCCTAAAAACAGTAGNTGAATAAGGACTTGATTTAAAAAAAATTTATAGCTCTGGATTAATTGTAGGAAAAATCGGGTTTTTGATTTTTTAATCGATTTCTAAGAGCTATGGAATACAATTTTGCTTTACCCTAAAAACAGTAGCCAAAAATACGATTCTATGAATGTCAATTATTATTATTAATAAATCTCCTTAAGAACAATATAATACAACCAAACCCACAACCAAGCACACATCCAAGGAAACAAATAATCAACCGTATATCCAAAAACTAAATGTAGTGCATACATAATTAAAATCGCGCATACGCCATGGTCGCCACTTTAACCATACACCTGCACAACATGATTCATGTAACTCCAAGGACAAGTGATTGACGACAGTCAGCAAAATTATGAGTATGGCTATAGGCACAGCATGTTAATTCATGTGGCGGTCCGTCCAAATCCGCAAGTAAATACATATCTACATGTGATGTATTGAAAAAGTTTGCGAGCGTCACAAAAATCCTAAAGTGCAACAAGCATAATGAAGAAAAAACTATGTATGTATGTGAATTTGTGTGTTATGTTTAAAAATTATGTGTATCACAACAAATTTGCATAAATATTTAACGATTTAATAAATTCGAGCTATTTGCGGCACCACGCTGCCAGTAGGTGCATGAGTGTGTGTGTGTGTGTGTGTGTGTGTGTGTGTGTGTGTGTGTGTGTGTGTGTGTGTGTGTGTGTGTGTGTGTGTGTGTGTGTGTGTGTGTGTGTGTGTGTGTGTGTGTGTGTGTGTGTGTGTGTGTGTGTGTGTGTGTGTGTGTGTGTGTGTGTGTGTGTGTGTGTGTGTGTGTGTGTGTGTGTGTGTGTGTGTGTGTGTGTGTGTGTGTGTGTGTGTGTGTGTGTGTGTGTGTGTGTGTGTGTGTGTGTGTGTGTGTGTGTGTGTGTGTGTGTGTGTGTGTGTGTGTGTGTGTGTGTGTGTGTGTGTGTGTGTGTGTGTGTGTGTGTGTGTGTGTGTGTGTGTGTGTGTGTGTGTGTGTGTGTGTGTGTGTGTGTGTGTGTGTGTGTGTGTGTGTGTGTGTGTGTGTGTGTGTGTGTGTGTGTGTGTGTGTGTGTGTGTGTGTGTGTGTGTGTGTGTGTGTGTGTGTGTGTGTGTGTGTGTGTGTGTGTGTGTGTGTGTGTGTGTGTGTGTGTGTGTGTGTGTGTGTGTGTGTGTGTGTGTGTGTGTGTGTGTGTGTGTGTGTGTGTGTGTGTGTGTGTGTGTGTGTGTGTGTGTGTGTGTGTGTGTGTGTGTGTGTGTGTGTGTGTGTGTGTGTGTGTGTGTGTGTGTGTGTGTGTGTTTTGAAAGGCTATATGTGCAGAACCTAAAATTTGCTCAACCGCAAGTGATGAGTGCATGCAGAGTGCAGGAAACGGGAGTGTGGCAGGGAATCAGTCGCCTGGTTAAAGGTTTAAGCTTGCTGTGAAATGGCGTTTATGGTTAAACTTTATGCAATACATAAATTTAATGTTTTTGTTTCTAACGGATGGTAAATACATTTAACTATACTGTATATAGATACNCAGGAAACGGGAGTGTGGCAGGGAATCAGTCGCCTGGTTAAAGGTTTAAGTTTGCTGTGAAATGGCGTTTATGGTTAAACTTTATGCAATACATAAATTTAATGTTTTTGTTTCTAACGGATGGTAAATACATTTAACTATACTCTATATAGATACATACATATATAGCTTAAGTTCCTTCGACAATAAAATTTACATATTTTATATGCATTTATATGCCTTTTTAAAATGCAAATGATTTGTGTATCAGTGGTTCAGTTGTGGCTGGCATTGAACTGATGACAGAAACTTTATTTCAGTGCCAGTCGGCAAACTATGGAAAAGTTTTTGAGAACTATTTTTTCAACAAATATAATAAAATAAATATATCGCACATTTAATAATAAAGAGAATTAGTTCAAAACATACATTTTTGGAGGTTTTGTCATACAAATAATACGAGCTTAATAAGAAGAATGCATTCAGTCTAACAGGTAACTTAACTTCCTAAAAGCCTCGAAGATATTGGTATTTCTATTTTCCTGTATGTCAGCTATTTGAATTGATCAAACTTTGATAGCGTTTTCGAACAATATTAAATTTTTTTATTAATTCCCCTCATTATTAATGTGCGATAATAGCACCAAATCGTCCAGCAAAATTAGTTTTTNTGTCAGCTATTTGAATTGATCAAACTTTGATAGCGTTTTCGAACAATATTAAATTTTTTTATTAATTGCCCTCATTATTAATGTGCGATAATAGCACCAAATCGTCCAGCAAAATTAGTTTTCATTTGGAAGAAATCAACGGTAATCATTAGCGACTTGAAACACTTTATTAGTATTGACCTATATAACTGCATTGTTGAAAATTTCCCAAAAATTTTAGATAAAAAGTTTGAAAATTCGATGCGAGATTTTTTTTTATTTGATTAATTTTTGTGAACTTTGTGCAAACTTTGAAGCCTTTATTTATGTGGTTTCTGTTATAGATCGAACTGTAATTTAAATGAAAACTATTGAAAATAAATAAACACCATTCTGAATTTTGGTGCTATTATTTTCACCGCAATTGTATGTGTGTAAACAGTGAATATGAAAATCTTTGCATTCAAACCCAAAGAAATGGCTTTGCGGTAAGAGATTTGGGTCGAATGAAGAGGTCATCACTGAAGCAAACGTTTGTTTTGAGAACCTTGAAAACCCTCTTATCTAGAAAGTTTTAAAAAATTGCAAAATACTGGACGAAATGTAACGAGCTAAAAAGAGCCTATGTTGCGAAATAAAGCACTAATTTTTCGAAAAATATATCTTTTATTTAAAAAGTCACTGAAATTTAAAATTGCTTTCTTATCACTATTATTTAGGGAAACTGCTATTTTCTCTGTATTTATCTAATCAATTTAAAAGTTATCTAAGCAGTTTTAACTAACTAACTGATTTGAAAGTTAACTAAACGGTTATTAAGTTCAAATGAATGATCGTGCTCAGGAAAAAATGTGTTAGCTGTGTTATAACCTATAACCGGAACAAAAAAGTTCAATTTTGCAGATTTGTTTTTTACTATTAAAAGATTTTATTTCCGCACACATTGCATTTTAATATTCAATTAATTTAAAATCGCTTTGCTCTCAGCGCACACATAAATTTTAAATTTTCAAATGCGATTGTTCGCGTTTTCACTTTCACTTTTTTATGCATAAATACTTTTCAGAGATTTTTTACAATTTAATTACATTAAGTGACACTTCTGTGGACATTTATGTATGTTTTAATTCCCGTGCATATTTCCAACCATCGATAATTTCATGCGGCTGCATTTTTTCTATCTCTGGTTTTTTTTTTATTAATTTATATTATTCAGGAAGTCATGCGGAATACTTCCTATTTCGTAGTAAAGTATGAAAATCACAAAAACATTTTAAATGTCGCAACACGATTTATACACGCAGTTTTAGCAGGCACCAGAAAAAAATATTTAATAACAAAGGAAGGTTATAAAACAATCAGACAAAACACATTTCGCTAGCTTAATGTGAAAA